>NC_141028.1:24087500-24305000 GCF_052040795.2 Danio rerio
AGAGCTGCATAACACATGCTGGGATATTAACTGGCAACTATATTTCTAAATAAAGCACCAGCAGCTCCAAGAAACACATTCCTTCTAATGGCGCTCTATTCATAAAGGTGTATACTCGGCAGAGAGTCAGTTTTCCTCAAAGGAGAAGGTTCCTTCAAATCCATGCATAATCCTTTGAACGCTTCAGATATTTAAACTGAAGTTCGCCAGCTTTTGTTCAACCTAACATGGTCTGAAGATTGAAATAATCGCTGCTACATAATTTACCCCGAATCCTTCTTGTCAGCTCCCAAGCTCCCCTCTCACTGGAGTCAACACAATTTCATTCTGGAGCGTTTCCCGCTCTGAAAGAGCTTTTGAGGAGATTGATGCTGAATCTCTCTCTGGAGATGACTTTGATTAGAATTATGTCTTTTATATAACATAATAATTGAGCTCTTTCTTGCCTATTGATGGAAAACAAGAAATGCCATGGATTTACAGCCATAACATCAAGATGAGCAAAGTCGAGATAACTTAAAAGTCCCTTGAAGTGCTTTGAAATGTGCAGTTTTATTCGATGTTTGACATTGTTTCCACTGAAACATTATTACAGGGTGGGGCATAGAGTAGCTTTCCTTTTAAAATAACCAATAGTGTTCTGTAGTAAAGCATTATGAAGGGGATGAGGCATGTCAGATACCAGAGAGCATTTAATTGGTCAGAAATATGAGGTGACACGAAAAAAGAATTGTTCCATAAACAAACTGCAAGCTTTGGATGCTTATATTTTCTTAATGCAAATTTTGTCACTGTTTTACAGCAAAATAGCTCATTGATAGCCTTAAAACTGACATACTGATTAAGAGAGCAAACTTGATGCCCTATAATTTTTAAGTAAACTAACTGTGTGCGTAATTATAACTTGGCTGATGCAACAGCAGCCATATCCGCTTGTTAAGTGGTGACGTGTTTGTGACGTATATAATACTGTTTCCAGGTCCAAGCCGCCATTCAGTTGAGTGGAGAAATCATGCGTTTATGATCACGTTTTATTCCTATCACACATTAAAGTAATCTTATATAAAATCATAGTGTACACAACAATCTCTGGGCTTGCTGCATAACAAATACCAAAAATGTAACAATTTATAAAAAAATTTATCACTTTCTGGCCATCGAATATTAGGCATGGACATATATATTGCGATTGTGATTTTCGAAAGCCTTAAATCGCTTTGTAAACGTTCATTATTACCATTTCATGAGTCTCCCCATTCAGTTGAATACAGCGCTTGGACCCGGAAGCCGCTTCGCGTGACGTCACACTTAACAAGCGGATTGTGCCCAACCACACACCACACACCAGTTGATTGGACAAGTAAGCATTAACTTTCACAGTAGGAAAAAGCAATACTATAGAAAAAAAAACTCAACTGTGACAAGTGAAGGGTGAGTAAATGATAGAATTTTCAGTTTTGGGTCAACTATCCTTTTCAAGGAGTAAACACAACCGGCAACCTACAACATAGAATTCATTCAAATCAATCAAACAGCTGTCACATACAACCAACACAAATCTAAAGCTTGCAAAGCACAGTGATGAAACCTTTAAAAACTCCAGCTTTAAAAAGAACCAGAGGTATTGCATATGATTTCAACACTGCTCAGAACAAACCCCATAGCCATAAGCCGTCATTTGAAATGGCAGAAAACTCAAATGTGTCCCGACTGGAACAAAGCAATGACATGGCACCCAAATCAGCGATGATCATAAAACACACACCATAAAGTCCTTTACCCTCATCTTCTACACAATGAATCAAAGTGGGGCAGAATCACTGCCTGTACTGAAAACACATTGATAGCTGCTGGATTCGGTAACAAGCTGAGCTATTAAAGTGGCTGGTGGTGTGGAGGTTGGAGCGTGGCTCTGGGCAGGGGTGCAGGACTGCCGTGAGCTGCAGCCCAGTGTGAAGAACTGTCAGCGGGTGCGCGCTACGCTACATTGGGACTGCCAGCAGGACTGATGGGGAGGGGACGAGCAGGCGGAATAGTAATGAAGTATCCATCCTTAAGTCCAGTCGTGTAGGAAAACTTCAGTCAGAGCTGTGCTGCAAGCAGACAAGAACCTGCTGTAAAGCAGCTGAATAAAACAGCCCAGCAGAATCTACTGTAGGATTGTTGTGATGTTTTCAATTTTTTACACAAGCTAAAGAACAGACACTGTATTTCAAAATACAAGCATTCTGATGAAAGCATTAGCAAAGAAGCATTATTACTGGAATGCTATATAGACTTATGAAACCAAAGTCCAAACAAGATCTACGCTGATGGAATGATCTTTCCTTTCCCACATGAGCTGCGGATTCACTAGTATCAAGTATGTATCGAACCCACCTATTCCAAAATCAACTAAATCCCTGTAAACTAAACAAAACCAAGATCTCTTCTTCTCTCCCCCTCCTCACCACAACCCCAAAACATTATTAATTCTGAGTGTGCCTAACAAAGGTGAGTGGGCTTGACAAACCACCTGTAGAAAACACACTCTTTCTGACACTTTATCTGACATTAGCACCATGCAGACACTTTTTTTTTTTACTTTTCATTGTACATTTACAAAGTTTGCTTCACACAGGTTAGTGGAGTTGACAAACCACCTGTAGAAAAACGGTTCTCTTTCAAAAAAAAAAAAAAAAATATATATATATATATATATATATATATATATATATATATATATATATATATATATATATAAACGCTAGCACTTAATTCGCTGAGCACAGTTACTTTGTATAATTAACACTTCTTGTGTGTATCGGCTCTTGTTGCTGAATCCATGAATGCCTCCTCATTTTTAAATAGCTTTACACAAAAGTGTCAGCTAAATGACTAAACTTAAATGATCTAACCAAGAAGAATGACTATATTAAATGACCATCTCAGGACATTTAATTTGACAGTTATCAAAGAAGAAGCTTCTCTTAAGTCTCTGAAATGAAAGATATCAACTGAACACAAGGCAGCATTATTAGTGAAATCATATAACATGCATTCTGAGAATGTCTTCACATAGCTTATATTACATGTCAGATCCGTCTTCAAAACACAAATGAAACGTTTGCCATGTCACTTTAAGCAATGTCGTAAAGTACATCTGAAAGCATCAAAGAGAAACGGAATCAAAGCAGCCACAGATGAGATTCACTGTAGCACATAATAACAGGAATTGCACATCAAAGTCACAACACCACTGCTCCGTCTGAAGAACATAAATGCTAAACTGAATTTAAAGAGCAAACAAGCAAAAGTTTGCAACACTGAAATGCAATTATGAGAAATAGGGAATTGCCAGAGGCAGAAAGTAATCTTGTGTTTATAAGCAGACGGAATGACAAAAAATTTTAACCAAATCCAAATTAGGAAGTGATAAGGATTTTTTATTAAATGCATAAACCAATCAAGGTGAAAGATCAAACATCTTTTACAGATGGCTGCCGGCGATTTTATAGCCAGCAGACAGCTGAATATCCATAATTCATAAAACAGGACATCAGAGAATCGATGGAAGATTCCAGAAATCCAAAAATAATAATACAATTGACATTCGCAGAGCCTTTGAGAGGCAAGAAGTCTCCAGAACGATTATGTCGAGGCAGATTGAATTACAAAAAGAATAACAACTACACACACACACAATTAGGTCTGACATATCAGATTTGGCCATCCTCATACAGTATTTTCATCCAGTTTATTTCTCCAAAGCAACAATGAATCCCAAAGTTGATACAAATATACAGCAAAATCAGCTGTATGTGGAAACTCCTCCGCCACCTCTACGGTAGAGACAGCAGCACACTGATGAATGAAAATGTGTTCTCAGACATTTGGCTGGCGTATTCCTCAGGGACGACTCAGCCATGTGGCGGGTGGCAGGGACAAGGCGATGCATTGTTGGCTCCCAGCGCCGTCATGGCGAGAGGCGGATGCCAGGCCTTCCCTGCACATGCTGCGTCGAGTCTTTAGCTCAGCACACTCCCGGATCACTAACGCAGAACTGTCTGGCAACTTTGCTTAAAAACTCTCCCAAGGAACAGAGATGAATGTGTCATATGGTCTTACCGGGGAGCCGGTTCAGAAAGCTCGTTTTAAATAATGAAAAGAGATGAGCCATTTTTGAAAGAGTAACACCAAAGATAATGAGAAGATGTGATTATATTATGGATTAAAAGCAGCCACTGTTATAGCTTATTAATCGCAAGTGAGATGATTTTTCATTTAGACACTACATTTGCAGTGAAGCCATAGAGGAACCATTTTAAAGAACAGTTCTTAGAGTGGCCCTGCATTTTCATTAAGTTATGAAGGTCTCCTGTAAAAAGTTTACATTCAATAAAGGATAAAACACACATTTTTATTTATTCATTCAAACCTTCATTTTCTTTTCGACTTAGTCCCTTTATTAATCAGGGCTCGCCACAGCGGAACCGCCAACTTATCCAGCAAACGTTTTACGCAGCGGATGTCCTTCCAGCCGCAACCCAACAGTGGGAAACACCCATAAACTCCTGCACACACATACATGGCCAATTTAGCATAACCAATTCACCTGTACCAGATGTCTTTGAAATGTGGGAGAAACCGGAGCACCCGGGGGAAACCCACACGAACACATGGAGAAAATGCAAATCCACACAGTAATGCCAACTGACCCAGCCGGGGCTTGAACACTTACATTTCTCTTTATACCAATTTATTTCACATTATTCTTAAAGACTCTCAAATGATTTGTCCAAACATTCATTCCTTTTAAGTAGCTACTCTTCAAGAGCCTACTCTGCTCTGATTGGTCAGATGGCCCAGTCTGTCCTGATTGGTCTACCTCTAACCTCTATCAGAAGCAAGAATTGAGCAGGATGTTTACCAGTACAGATTTCAATTGAGCTTATGAACGCGAAGACAAATCAAATGCATTTATATTAGTCATCGCTTATAACAAGTGTTACACTCTTTAAATAATGTCACTTGCCTTTGTGCTTCAAGAATAGTAAGACCTTGATTAGCTTGTTCAGGTGTGTTTGATTAGGGTTGGAGCTAAAATCTGCAGGACACCGGCCCTCCAGGAACAAGTTTGGGGACCCCTGCTATATAGTATGTGAAAAACCGTGTGTAAGCAGAGTAGTCGGTCCGGATTAATTGTAATAAAAAAGGTATGTAAGAAATACCGGAATTACCTACCACATCTGGTGATTCTGAAGTGTGCATCCAATGGACACTTTACTATCTCATGAGGCCACGTGAGAGAAATTAAAAATGCAGTGAACGCCAGTAGGTCATGTGATAACAGGGTTTCTGCAGCTTTCTTTAAGTCAAATTTAAGACTTCCGAAGACCCTTTTAAGACCATAATGAATGAAATTTTATACGTATACAGCACTAAACACTAAAGATTTTTTCTAATAGCCCAGTTACTTTAGTAAATAGTTTTAATTTTAATGGAAAATCATGAAAAGTGATGTGTTGCTTTAATTTTATTTCAGGGAACTTAATAAGGAGAAATTGCTGCAAACATGTCTAACAGCTGTAGTGATTTGTATCTCTTTGCAATAAAAAAATATTTATGTATAAAGTTTTGAGATGGATTAATGGCGATTGGGTAGCTTTACTTGGACATAGAAAAAATAAGGCCTGTTTAACATGATTTAAGACCTGCAACAAAATATTTAAGTTAATTTAAGACTTTTAAGGCATAAAGTTTTTGAAATTTAAGACATTTTAATACTTTTAAGACCTCAAAGACATCATGTAATGATAATGACAATGACAGAATTCAAGTAATTGAATTCTATTCGAACTACTCAATCTTACAGAAAGTACTGTACTTTTCTAAAGATTGTCAAGCAAATTCTAATTTAATACATGATTAGCATGCAATTCCAGTTGCAGCTATTGTTTATAAACATAAGTTTCAATGTTTCAGGGGAACACTGTTCAACAGTGACAGAAAACTCAGGATTATCTAATAACTATGGGTACAGTAGGAGCTGTTTTACCCTAAACAAACTAAATAAAACCTAATATTCAATTTACTTGGGGTAATGGTTTATTGTTTCATGTGTTAAATGCCATAAAAAGTACAGTATGCAGTAATGTATTGCACCAATTGTTGTTCATGTAGTCACTCTAAGACAAAGACAGCTCATCTGAGGAGTGTGTGTCTTGACATACAGTAGAATCAAACAGTAAATGTATCTAATTCGAATAATTTATAGGGTGGTCTTTGGCCTATATGTTTTAAAGTTACTTTCAGATTAGGTTTATTGCTTCTGAATTAGAGTCTGCAAACAGTATTACAGTACCAATCAAATGCTTTGGGTCAGTAAAAAGGAAAAAAAAATACTCTTTTTCAAGTAAATTTCAATGAATTGCTGAAACAGAAGAATTTGATTTCCGCAGAAGTATTAAGCAGCCCAAATGATTTCGTATATCATAAATGATGACTAGAAATGTTCCTTGAGAAACAGACCAGTATAACAGAATTATTTCTGAAGGATAATGACAATGATCTAAATCATGTGATCATGTCAAATAATTACTGCTGCGTGTTCCACTTTGGTAGGGTAATGGTAAAGGTAATGAAAAAATATAATTCAAAACATATCAATTTAAAACAAATGCAGCTAACTTGAGCATTAGAGACTAATATAAAAAAGTATTAACCCCAAACATTTGAATGGTTTATAAACTACTTAATGAACCTATGCAAATTAGGATGGACTGCTTTCATACAACTCCAACAAAAACATCAAAAGAACTCAGACCTACAACAAAATATGAATATGAATTAGCCTATAAGAAAAAAAGCTAAATTTAGACCTTTCCATCCTTGTTGTTTTGAAATACAACCAACAGTGAGGTTTTCCTCACTCTTATTCCAACAGATGTAGAGTGAAGTGCCAAGCTCTGAAGTTTAAAGAACTCAAATTAGGTGAGGTCTAGAGAGAGGTAAAGAAAAGAATATAAAGAAAAGAGAAGAAGGGAGGCGATGTAAAGAACGAGAAGTAAACAGATAGAACCAATGAGACTAAGAGAAACACATGTGGAAAAACCACTGTTTATTGGAAGTATAGAAGGAACATTAAAGTCAGAATTAGTTGTGCGTCAGTACAAGCTTTTATTATTATTATTATTTTAGAAACTGACACTTTTATTCAGCAAGAACACATTCAATTTATCAAAAGTGACACTAAATATTAACACTAATATCAAAAGTTATACTTTAAAGAGATTAATTAGATCAATTAACATTTTGTCACTATTGTCTTACCCTCAAGAGGATCCAAGAATTTCTAAGTTCTTTATTTTGTTGAACACTAAAGAAGATATTTAAAGAAAAAATCAATTTCTGTACTAACATTCGTAGTTTACAGATGTATGGCTTTTTTGATATATCTTGTTTTCTTCTCTTCAGAAAAAAATAGATTCACCTTTTCTGCTTTTAAGAAACAAGAGATTCAAACGAGTTTGGATCATGTAATGGTTGAGTAAATTATGACAATTTTCAATTTTGGGTGAACTATCCCTTTAAGTTATCGGAGTGATGGAACACTGTTTTTTTTTTTTTTTTTTTGAAACTTTAGTAATGGCTTCATAAAATATAATAAATTGATAAATTCTGTAAAAAAAAAATTACAGAAAACACTCATTTAACAATACAACAGCATGTTACAATATTACTGCTTTTGTTGCATTATGGTCTTGAAGACGCTAAAACTCGACAAACATAGGCTCATTTGGAAAGCATAGCCCTATAAACAGGAGCTTGGGAATTACGTAGCCAGAAGTATGTATGGCTGCATTTCATCTTTAAATTGAACGCTGCGGGCGTTATGACATAGTTCCTTTTCACACTTACCAGCTGATACTTACCTCTTTGTGGACAGCTTTCCCGCTATCACCAGTTTGTTTAGTAGCTCACCGCATAAGTCTGCGGACTTAAGACGCAGAGCGAAATTAAGCGTGACAACGGGGTTCGGCGAAGAACAGGTCCAAAAAGCAGATAAGACAAAAACAAAAGCCAAAAATAAAACAAACAAGTGAATAACATGGTGAGAATGTGGTAAAATCGGAAAATGTGACAAAAGTCAGGCTACCGCGAAGTTTTTTCTTTTTCTGGATTGCTTTTCAAAACATTGTCAGTTTGGCTTTGGAGAAGTGGGAGGGCGCTAATAAGTCGTTGCTTTTTAAAACACTATCTTGTGTTTAGGCAAGGGGGTAGGTAAGGGGATCCGTCGGTCAGTCGGTTAGTCGACAGCCGCTTGTGGTGGATTCACGTGAGAAGAGCAGGCGCGAATGGCACTCGCGAGAGAAATTTAAGATCTGAAAAAGTGTAAACAGCACCTTCGGCTGGATTCGTAAAAACAAAAGCTGCAAAAACAAAATTGCTTCTGGGACATATTTGGCACTTAATCAGAATAAGCCTGGGTTGAAAATCGTTCTGACACCCCAAACATTTGATATCCTTGATAACAACGGCACTACTACAAGTATATAGACATGAATACACATACATACAGTATGTAGCCAACATATATGCAGTTGATAAAGTCCTTAAGGCAAACCTCTTGCGTACCATTGCTTCAGCTCACCTCGATTTACTTTTCACCTTAAAGCACTTCCCGGGAGCCTCTACTTCATGCTCCCGCACGCTCAGAATCTGGTGATGGGATCAATGCGGGCAGATGCACAAGAGAGGTCTGGAAAGTGAGGCTCAATGTGACAGGGTGAGCTCCCGGTAGGCTGGCCAGGAGATTTATGAACTTCTCAGTGGGAGAAATTGACATTCATACTAATTAGTCAACCATTGTTTCTCCCATGCAAACCCCCAGAGCGAAGGCATCAGACCCGTCGTAGACTGACCTCTCTGTACTGCTAAATATAGCCGCACAATGGCAAAGACACGGGCTCTCTTACTGTGTGATGTTTGATTAACATTTAATTAACATTTGTGTGGCATTTCCCACAGAATAGGAGAAATACAAATAAAAGGAAAATGTATAAATAAGTAAAACTGCTCAGCATTCATACTTTTTTTCCGCGTGACTGAGACAGCCTGAAGGAAATAAGGCCTTAATGAGGACCTGAACGAACAGAGAGAAAAAGCACATAAAAAAGTGCATATGACTTGATCCCAATTAAAACAACATCGTCATTCCTTTAAAAAGTGCTGTTTGTTTCTGTTTTGCTACGGATATGAAGGAATATGCATAAATCTGAACTGATATGGGTCTGCAAGTGCGCCGCTGCATAATTTATACGCCACGTGAGCAGGAAGTTGGCCACAATTTACTCGATGCAAAATGTAAGGGTAATAGAGCTTCACCAAGCTCTTAGGCTCAGAGTTTCATGCAAGTCACACTCGCTAACAGGAGACGTATCTTCATGGAGGCTGAAATTTAATCAGCAAGGTGCAGCTGCGAAAATAAATCATGCTACTTACCAAAGCATGTAGCAGTGCTGTTGTAAAAGAGCTGAATGTTAGTGGTAAATCAATTGTAGGAGCTCCATCGATTTCTGCTCCAGTAGCTTGGCTTCGCTTAGAGTGCTGGTTAAGCTCTTAATCTAGAATTGTGTGATATGGAACATTAACTTACCCACAGCAACGGTTCAAGGTTTGAACGGGTAACTTGAACCGGATAGCCTCTGCTGACAGCTGCCATATCGGTACTATTGGTTTGGTAAAATATGTTGCTACATTTAAGGCCAAAAAACTTGTTTCTTTTTGAATTTGAATTTTCTTTTTGAATTTAGATATAATGTAAAACATTATTTTTAATTTATGACATTTAAATAATACATAAATACATACACGATGACACATATACAAGGAATAATAATTAGTAAACGCAAAAAAAAAAAAAAGAATTTTGCTGCTTATTCATATTTAAAATGAGCTGAAACCTATTTTTTTGTGGAAACTTAAATTGTTTTAGGTTCAATCTACTTAAAAAGGAGTAAAATAGGTGCCCTTTAAGATTTAAGATAAGTCGTTTGTGTCTCCAGAATGTGTCTTTATAGTTAAAGTACACCCATCAGACAATTTATCATGCATTTTTGTATAGTGGGATTTTCAGCTCTGAGCACATTGTAGCTGTTTTTGTTGCCTGTGTCTTCCTGAGTGTGTCTCCATCGCATGCTGCGTCAGATAAACAGCACAGTGACAGACATGATGGAAGCAGACCTTATGTAACATTTGCGAGAAATACTACAGTAAGAATGTTTAATCAATGATTGTTTGATGTATTTGTTGTGGAGTTTATTCAAGCCTTTCTGCAACGATGAGTCACACACAGCAGACACACACACGTAGGGCGTATGTTTAACTTTGCACTGATTATACACATAAATGTGAGATAATTGCATATTAATTTCCACTGCTTTATGGATATCTGTCCTGTTAATGTACAAAATAAACCTGATTTGAAGTCCACAAACTGGGATTAAAGCATTCTGTTTTATAATTGTACTGACATGCGGCTGTGGTGATGAATTACAAGTGATTTTACCATGTTTAACTTTTTTACAAACGTGCACTGTTTTAAAAATGTTTTAAACTAGTAAAATTCATGCTTGATCACATTTGATAATGATTGATGATCACAGAGAGCTGAACAGACCTTTTAATCCCAGTTGCTTTGCGCATGTCCTGTCTTGTTGATATGATTATATGCATTAATTTGGAAACATGTTAATATGCAGCTGTCAATCAAACAATCAATTAATCAATTTTTCATTTCAAAATAATCATTAATCAAATGTATATAGTTTGTTAGTTCCAAAAACTGGAAGCATATGTAATCATTTAAACTATTGTAAAATAATACAAAAACATATTTACAATATATTAGTGCAAAATGCAATTATTATTCATTGATTTATTTATTTTAAACTAGGTTGTGGATTTGTTTGATGCAGTAACATACAATATACAAAAAGTATCATTTTACATTACAATTGAAATTAATTCAAAATATAAGTCACAATTATCATATCACGTCATTGTTTATTAAAATTATCTCAGGTGCATTTACACTATAGTATGATAATTAGTTAATTAAATTTTTTTTTTAAATATATATTGCTCAGTTGAATTAATCCCACAGCATTAAAAATTCAAACATAAAATTCACACAAATTAGCACAATTGATCATTTCTTTATTCATTTTAAAAATGTTTGGGTATCATAAAAATGGTGACGTTCCATTCTGTTTTTTTTTTTTTTGTTTTTTTTCCCCCGTTTGCTTTCATTAAATCAAGTCACCACATGAAATTTTGCCAAAAGTTAAAGTACAAAGTAATTCACAGAAAGAACAAAATGTGCTTGGCTCAAAAACAATTGAGTTCATGAGCGAAGACATCAGATTTTAAACTACATGCTTCTATAAGGTCCAGAGCCAGTAAAAGCCCTTCTGCTGAGATGAATGAGAAAGCCAGCGAATGGCTTTCTTCAGGTATTACAGACCTCCTTGACCCAAGGTAGGTCACTGGTCAGTCTCTGGTTTTTCTCTGCAGCAGATCCATCACACTTTATTTAGATTAAAGGGCTGTTTGAAAACATATCCATGCTCAATATGTATCAATATGAATTCTCAAATGCTTTCAAAGAGCTGTTTTCTTTTTTGAAAATCATTGCGTCCGCCTCTGCATGTTACAACCCACATAATCGTTGTGGTCTATTTGATTTTGAAGTGCTTTGTTCAGCTATGTGCTCTTTTTCAGGCCTAAATCAAAACATTTATTTTTGCTCAGACTGAACATACTCCTCCGCGGCGCTCATCTGATAATAAAATGCTGTGAAATCGCTGTCAAATCAGAAATGGATCATTATCCTTGTAAAACTCTCCAGGTGAGCTCAAACCCCAATTCCAGTCGGTCTTCATGCTGTATGGTGAGAACTGCACTGAAGGCTAATCTCTAAGCACTTCACACTCCTCCATTGTTCTTTTCCAAGAGTCTTTTACAAATGCCAAGCAGGTTAAACAGATAATTCAGCTGCTTAAAGTGCTGATATGCTCACAATGAAGTCATCTTTTTTGTTGATAGAATTATCTTAGCAGTGGTATCTTCGTTGCAAACAACTCGATGCCTCTAATCCTGTTTAGATGAATATGTAAGTATGTTCAATACTTAAAACATCAGTTAAGAAAGCATCATCCCTGTGTGGAAGTTTGCAGTTCTGCACTCTATTGAAGTCACAGCACATTTATACAGTACAGTGCATAACACAACAGACTGCTTTAAAGTTAGCCACTACACTAAAAAAAAATTCTCATTGGATTTACTATTTTTTAAGGTAGCAAAAGGTAAAATAAGACTGAATTTAAACAAACAAACAAACAAACAACCAGTTACCTGAAAAAAATAGCAAATCCAATGCATATTTTTTTCAGAGAATGGAAGGGTTATATCAAACCCAAATGAAACCTCTTTCATTGATCAGTTACAGCATTCGAATGTGGTCATGCTTGCTTGATGAGCAAGAACCAATGAGATTCAGCATCTTACAAGCACTTAGGAGTTTGTTTTTACCTGAGGAATAATTCAATTTCTATTTATTTCAGTGATTAAAGGCTCATTCACACTAAGAACAATAACGATAAATATATTTGCACCCACACTGATGAACAATAGCAATCTGTTTATTTTTTAATTAACATTTATATTTTGACATTACCCTCGTGTAACCAGCAGGTGTGCTCAGTGTGCAACTAGCACATATGACCAGTGAATCCAGCTCTTGTAATAAGTCTGATAAGTCTAAACAGTGAATTTAGGGATTGCAGTAAGTAGAAGTGGAATGAAAAAAAAAAATAAATACATTTCCCCAGCATTTTTAAATGAGGAAACAAATAAATTGAAACTAGCACTGGATAATTGAAGCACTTTTATTTGCACTTCAAATTGGTAATAATAAATAAGGTGCTGATATGCCCACTATGAAGTCATCTTTTTTTTTTGTAGAAATATCTTTGCAGTGGTATCCTCAATGCGAACAACCTGATGCCATTTAATCCTGTTTAGTTGAATATTTAAGAATAACACCAGTTAAGAAAGCATCATTGCGGTGTGG
Organism: Danio rerio; assembly: GCF_052040795.2. Taxonomy (NCBI): domain Eukaryota; kingdom Metazoa; phylum Chordata; class Actinopteri; order Cypriniformes; family Danionidae; genus Danio; species Danio rerio. Next base: position 24,100,615 of record NC_141028.1, read on the forward strand.
AAATGTGCAGTTCTGCACTCGATTAAAGTCACAGAACTTTTATGCAGTGCATAGCACAACAGACTGCTTTAAAGAAAGCCGTTTGTGGTACACAGCAAAATATGGGAACCCAAAACAACTCTATGGGTGTTAATTTCAACACTTTGAAAGTGTCTCATGGGGTCCACTCAAAACAAAGTTAAATCAACACTTTCAAAAGGGTTGGCACATTGACACCGAAGTAAGGGTTAATTTTAACTCTGGGCAGAGTTAAAAAATGTAACTATATTTAACACTGCCTGGTGTAATATATTTATTTTATTTAACTCTCTTGAGTGTAAATATGGTAAAAAGGTCAAATAGACTGTAAATTATAAAATAAAAAACATTTTATTTGAAAACATTCACCACTTCAACAATTCATTCAGTTTTTAAAATGCAACAATGTCAAATATGCTTTAAATGTTTTATTAGTACAGACAGTATCAACAAAATATGTATGACCAGTGCTCAAAAAGGCTGTTTCAGTCATTTGGTCCAAACTTGATGTTTCATCAGTGCAATTTAAAAGTTCAATATAGCGTCACTCATAGTTTTCTTCTGAACTCATAGTTTTCTTCTGAAATTACATTTTAAACAACTTGGCTTGCAAATCTTTCACTTCTGGTATTTCCTTGGTCCTCCATATCAAACACAGCAGTTTAAATGAAGGTACAAATGCTGTAAACTTGTGTGAAAACAAACTGGAGCTAGGAAGTCTCATCAAGCATGTCCTGTGAATGAAGTGCTTCCCAGCCACAGGATGACCTTTTTATCCATGACGATGTAGTAGCTGCTGATCGCTCGTCTGGTGGTTCCTGATGCACGGATATAGGGTGATGCTCATCTAAGAACTCTTCAAGACTCCAGCATGACTAAGAAAAATGTTTAAAAACAAATTGCAATCAAATTCTATGATATATTTAAAAGAACATTTAAAGTAAATAAAACATTCAAGAAATCTAAACTCACCTTTTGAAAATCTTCATGATGATCCACAACTTGACTCTCCCAGCTGGTTGAGGTGACAGGATATGGAAAAGTAGAAAAAACACATATATCACTGTTGGATCTCCAAAAACAATTAGGTTTACCACTATGACTAGAACTGGAAAAACAGGCAGCTGTCTGTCCAGAATCCTGAATTTAACACAACACTTGGAGCAAAATTTAGAGGAGCTTAAAATCTTTTATATCATTTAGTGATGCTGACTTCCCCAAAATATTGGCCACGGTGTAAAAATATTCATAAACTTACAGTTTTCTGTAAGCGTGTGCGCGTGTGTGTGTGTGTTTGTGTGTGTGTGTGTGTGTGTGTGTGTGCATGCGTGTTTCTTTACCAGTTAGGCCCTTTCAGGTCCAGTATTGACGCCACCTTTCCTGGAGTCTAGCAGATGTTTCAGGTCCAAATATAATCTAAAATATTAGGATAAGCAGAAGAGGAAAAGTGCAAAGCACAAAGCAAAGAGCAAAACATTATTTAAGTAGCAGTTCACCCACAATACAAAACTTATCACCTTCATGTCATTTGTTATTCTCTAATGCTCTAATACCCTCTCAGCTTGTGAAACAAATACAGAACTTTTTCAAATATACCTTAATTATTATCACCACATATGACCAAGAAGGTGTGCTTGGTCATTTCACCAACTCTGGAAATACACCATCCGTCTCTAATCAGCCAATTGTCACAGGTTCTTGTGTTATTGTATGGAAAACTGTAGCTGTTAAAAAAACAACAAAACATTAGTATCTAACACATATGCATAACCTTCAGATTAAAAAAGAGAGATGAACATCACAGTATGCCTTACACTTTTTCAGATATCTTTTGATTCAGATGTTGATTATTGATAATAAATCTACAAATCAAACCTGTATCATCATTAGGCTGCTCAAATATGAATCAGTTGATTAATTTTACAGACAGGTGGCTGTTTACAACGCACTAAATTGTCTTTAAGTTTAAGTTTAGCCTATAGTTTTAAGCACAATATCATGCGGGAGAAAAAGCTTGACTAAGATGTTCCTGACTACAGAAATAGCCTAACTTACTAACGTCAGACATCCCGAGGGGGGATACAGAGTTGATTTGCGGGAGGTAGCGGGAGAGATGAGTACCTGAAGAGCGGTGGGGCGAGTTGCGCGCAATGTACCTTAAGAACGGTGTGGGTGACTTGCGCACGACGTACCTGAAGAGCTGGGAGGGATGCGGTGGAGAGGGGTGTGCAAAGTGTTTAATGACCGGGCGGGAGACGCGCGATTTCCGGGAGATTATCATTCATTTGCGGGCATCTACTTGGGCATCTGGGAATCTCTGTGCATTTGCGAGATAACGTTAACGTTAGTCCCGCAACTTCCGGGAGACTTCTGTAACGTTAAATGTCTGAGTGCAAACGCGGTCATTTAAAGACATTAATGTTAACATTCCGACTTTAATGGTTGTCAACACTTAATATAATTCAAGCGTACGTTATCACGCGAGTTTATGGACTAACGGTATATGGACGGCCACGAATGAACCAGTTTAAAAGGGCCGCGGTGTTTAAAATAACCAAATTAACATACACGAATAACAAACAATCATATGTTTTAGTCAGGAAGCCTTTTACAAGTAAGCATATGTTCATTTACTCACCAGATATGTTTTAGAAACTCTCCAGAGCTTATTGAAACCGTCCTGTGTTGCTGTTACCATCCGGGCAGAGTAACGTTAAGTTAGGCTAGGCGGCTCGGAGTCCGGGGATTCCCTCGCTAGTTTGCTTGGAATTAAAGGAGAAGTGTCGATTTTATTTTACAGATGGGTAACAACGCACAAAATGGCATTAAGCGTGACAGAAATGTGTTGAACATGTACATTTGATGTTTTTATGCACTATGTATGCGTGAGCATATATAAAAACATTCTTGAAAAGAAGTCAATAGTAATGCAGTTAAGCTAGATACACAAACGACCATGAATGAACCGCAGAAGTTTAAAATTGTCACTCCATTCTAAAGTTATTAATTTAACAACATGTTTACAACTGTATTTCCTTAAAGAAAGTCAGTAAAATACCAACATTTAGGTAGTTTGACTCACCAGTTGCTGTTCTAAACCTCAGATGGAAAATGGCGTCTGGAAAATTCTTCAGTGACTGGGGCTGCATGAATTCCCGGATGTTGGAAATAACACCACCAAGTGTTGAAAAGATAACTCCTTGATTTCGCACTGAATAAAATCAATTCTAACTCTTATTATATTCATTTATCAAAATCTAACTCTTTAACGTCAACACTTTACTCTCAAATGCTTCAACACCGAGAATTTAACTCTGATGAATTTGCTGTGTACACTGAAAAAAAATACTCATTGGATTTACTCATTTTTTAAGGTAGCACAACGTAAAATAAGGCTGAATTTAAACAAACAACCAGTTACCTTAAACTAGTAAATCCAATTAATACATTTTTTCAGTGTATTAAAGGGTTATATTACACAAAAATGAAAACTCTTTCATTGAACAACATACAGTCTTTACAGCATTCAAATTTGGTCATGCTGGCTTGATGAGCAAGAACCAGATATTAAGTTTTGTATCACACCAGCATCTTATAAGCACTTATAAGGTTTGTTTTCACACAATATGGAATAGTATTTATTACACTGATTAAAGGCTTGTTTATATGAAGTATGATAATTATAATGATAAAAATATTTGCATCCACACTGAAGAAAGATAATAATCTGTTCATTTTTATTAACGCTTACATCTTGGCATCACCCCCTTATAACCAGCAGGTGTGCTCAGTGTGCTACTATCACATCTGACCAGTGAGTCCAGCTCTTGTAATCAGTCCAATCAAACAGTGAATTTAGTGATTGCAAAAGGTCCAGTAGTGAAATGAATTAAATAAATAAACAAACAACCATCTCCCCAGCATTTTCAAAGTATAAAACACAAAGAAACTAAAACTAGCAATAGATACTGAAGCACTTTTATTTTTCCACTTCAATTTGCCAGTCTGGCTAGCATAACTTCTATGTATATTTTATTATTATTTTTTATGGTATGACCAATTGTTTGCAAGATAATTATTAAAATAAGATAAAATAATTTTGAAGAGACATCAAGCAGAGCTTCTCCACAATATAATATGTCTTTTATACTTGTATATTTCAATGGATTCTGACTGGCTATGCGTGTTTTATTATTTATTTGCTGGGAAAAATAGTTTTCAAAGTGATTTCATTGATATTGTTTATCTACATCTTTATCATCATAGCTGTGGTCTGAACTATGCTATTGTTTTACATTCAGAAGTAAATTTTCATTGTTTACAGTAGAAGTGAATAAAATCCGAAACTTTATCCGATCATGAAATATAACATATCATATCTCTTCAGGAAATTTAAATTAAATTTTTTGTTTGATATTGTTTTGTTGTTGTTGATCTGATTACAAACTTTTTGAGAGACTTTATAGAACAATGCAAAGCAAATGATAATATTTTTCTAATTTAGATGTCAAAGGCAGAATCTCTAAGCTACATTTACATACTATTCAACCGCCATGATAGTTTCAGTTGTTTATCAGCCAGAGCAAAACTTCATTTTGGCCTGCTGAAGTAAATCGGCCTTCACTTACCCTCAATTGGCCTTTACCCAATGTCTGTAACTAACAATCCAAATCCACATGCTGATGCACAGGGTGACCAGCCATAAATCAAAATCATCCTTTTTTTGCCCTGAAAATCTGCAAGCATTTTTTATACACAAACTGCATTGTAAACATTTGGAATTATTGAAGTTGGTTTATGAATTGCTATCAGAGGCGAGAGGCGTTGAAGACGGAGCACAGATGTACCAACAGACAAAATAGGACCCGGCAGCACAGACGCTGCGGGAATGGGCGAGCAGCCATGTAAATCTCCATGTAAAGGTAGTGTAAACATCTATTCTTTATGCACTATACATAGGCTTCATTCAATACTTGTGCATCTGTTGATTTCGTCTTACGTTTGGATTATCTGGTAGCATTTGAAAAACCCGCAGGCAGAAAAAGAGCAACTTATTGTTCGTGATGCAAACAACATTGAAAGAAAATCTATATTTGGGAGTTTTTAATAAAAATATGTATGAGGGAAACCCACTGTCTTCAGAACATGTTTTCACAAAGTAAAAACTTTTTGTTTGTTCTTTACATTAAACTCATACAATCTAATGTAACTCAAAAACATGCTAAAATGTGTACATCTTTCTTTGGAATGTTGGACTAAAGGAAATGACTGCCTCTGGTTTTACATCATGGCAGACATTTCAGCCTGTAATAAAGAAAATAAACACTAAGAGCCAGGGCACACCAAACCAACGGTCAGCTTTTAGGCTTTGTTTGGTCCATCAGTCAGTGTCAGTTTGGTTAGTTGGTTTGGTCCAAAAGTTGCCTCTTGTCAGGTTAACATCAGAGTTCGTGGGCCCAATTCAAGATGTAGAATCATTGTCAGGCTATCAGCTAAAGTGGGCACTCTTATTGGTTATTCAGCAAAGAATCAGAGCGTGACTGTGACAGTGAAGTGACGTAGCAAGTAAACAATTTACAGTAGGTCATGAAGGAACACAAAGTGGCCGGTTGTAATTTTGATACATTTCTCAAATATTTGCAAACAACATGGATTATTAGATCACCATACAAATTTGCAGGAGAAAAACTCTTCATGTTGAATGACAATTATTGTGATAATAGAACTGAATGCTGCTTTGTTTATGCTTTGCATGAGCATGTAGGAAGTTCGGGTTTCCTGATCTAGATGAAAAAACAAATACTGTCCCCCTTGCTCAGAACACATTCGCTTCAATCAGTCCGCTTAATCCTTTTGTTTTGTTTTTGGTCCAGATTGAACCAGACATGAGCCAACGCTAAGTGACAACTTAGTTGGGTTTCATTGGTGCTAGCTGTTTGTTATCGGCTTTGTATGTACTAACCCTAATAAACATAGACCATTAACATTATAGATTTTTTATTTATACCAACGATCATTAGAATATTAAATAATGGTCAAGTTTCAAAAAAGATGCTTTGTAAATTTTCCACTGTAAATATATCAAAACTAAAAAATTTTTTAGTGATGTGGATTGGTGAGAAGGTAATTTGATCAATTTTAAAGGTGATTTTTCTAAACCCTCAGATATCAGATTTTGTTTTAAATTGTGTTTCGGGCAAATATTGTCCTGAAAATAGATATAGAAAATAGATTGCCCTAATAAATAAATGAAAAGCTTATTAATTCAACTTTCAGATCATGCATAAATCTCCATTTATGAAAATGAAATTCTTTTGTGTAAAAGCAGCAACCAGAATCAGGCATGAAAAATTATGCTGTTATTTTTTCCATGAAATATGTTTTCCATTTACTTATACTACACTGAAAAAACACAATGAAGTTTATCAATAACTGTTTGTAATATTTAGATTGGATTTGATTTGTCAGTTTTTTTAAAATGTATGCTGTCAGATCCCTTAGAATCAGTCTAAATTTGCTCAAATTGAATACTATTAGATTTAGTCAGGTTAAAACTATGAATCTAAATGCATCTAGCTGTATAAAAAGCCAGATCCAATTAGTTAAATTGATTTACTTAATATTCAGGGGACAAACTTGACACAGCTCTATACTTCACGCAATAGATTAAATCCAATATGCTTTAAAATTAATATGAAGAATTAAAAACACATTAAATTTATTGATATTATTACATAAATCTTCTTATTTGTTTCATTTATTTTTAACTAACAAAAATCAAATCACAAAGTTTATTAGTTCAATCATGTTAAAAGTATTTAATCCAAAAATTATTTTGATATTTGCAATCAAAATAAATATTATTTGTTAGACCTAAATATTTTGAGTGTATTTTCGCAATGAAAACCCTTACAAGAATTTTATGTGAGCAAGAGGTCAATAATTGTCCGATAATCCACTGCAGGTCATCGCTACTCTCTCAGGATTGCAGCAGAAAGCATTAGTGTGTCCGCGAGCGTGTTAAGACCCGTTACTATTGCATTTGTTACTACAAATCACAATTATGTGGCCGGCTCTGCTCAGCCTTCCTCCAGGCCTCAGAGGAGAAGGCTTTTTTTTCACGCCAGCGTCAGTGTCTTCGCATGAAAGCTGCTGTAACACAAATTATCTACTGGCCGCCGGACAGGAGCAGGAAAAGTTTCAGTCTCTGGCTCATTCTCCATTATCCATGAGTCACAGCTAGCGGCGGATCGGCTACAAAACCCCCACATCGCCCGGAAGCTGGCCTGTCCTTCTGCATCACGCAACGCTTTATTACATTAGCGCAGCTTAACTGACAGAGGCTGATCCAGAAACGTTAAAAGCAGCGTTTCAGAATGAACACGGGGCTTGTTGGAGCTGCCTCGATGGAAAATTGGTGTTGACAGACCAGTATTAGAGCTATCTGTGCAGGGGATCTGCTGTCAGTCTTGTACAGCTACAACTCAAGCGAAGAACGGCATGCAGAGCAAAAAAGGAAAAAGATAGAAAGCAGAATATGAAAATTTTATAGAAATGACTGAGACAAAAGCTTGCACTGAGGCTGTCGTGATTACTAAATTATTGCCTGACTCTGATTTTTTGAGATAACCGTGATTATTGTGCAAGCTGAAATGAAGATTGAAACCAAACAACATTGTAAACAATGCTGGGTTCCACACAATTCCTTCATGTTGCCTTAACAAATCAAGTAACTTAATTTAACTGTTTGTAAATTTAAGTGGATTAAACATCAAAATATTAAGTTGAACCAGCTTATTTTAAATCAGTAGTTTAAACAACAAGCAAAAATAAATTTTGTGTGAATTTTCAGAAAGCATCTAAACCAAATAAAGAAAAGCTGTTACACAAAATACTTGTTTTAAATTATGTTTGTTTTCTCTTATAAAATAAAATAAAATGAAATAAAATAAAATAAAATAAAATAAAATTAAATTAAATTAAATTAAATTAAATTAAAGGTGGCACGTAGTTTAGAGGTTAGCATTGTCACCTTACGGCAAGAAGGCCACTGGTTCGAGCCCCTGCTGAGTCAATTGGCATTTATTTATGGAGTTTGCATGTTCTCCGCATGTTTGCGTGGGTTTCCTCTGAATGCTCTGGTTTCTCCCACAGTTCAACGACATGGTAAAAGTGAATTTAATTAACTTAATTGTCTAAGTGTATGAGTTTGTTTGTGAATTACTGTGTGTGTAGATATAGTTGAAGTCAGAATTATTAGTCCCCCTTTGATTTTTTTTTTCTTTCTTAAATATTTCCCAAATTATGTTTGACAGGGCAAGGAAATGTTCACAGTATGTCTGATAATATTTTTTTCTTCTGGAGAAAGTCTTATTTGTTTTATTTTGACTAGAATAATAGTAGTTAAAACATTTTTTTTACTATTTTAAGGTGAAAATTATAAGCCCCTTTAAGCATTTTTTTCAACTGTCTACAGAACAAACCATCATTATACAATAACTTGCCTAATTACCCTAACCTGCCTAGTTAACCTAATTAACCTAGTTAAGCCTTTAATTGTCACTGTAAGCTGTATAGAAGTGTCTTTAAAAAATCTAGTAAAATATTATTTATTGTCATCATGGCAAAGATAAAATAAATCAGTTATTAGAAATAAAATATTAAAACTATTATGTTTAAATATGTGTTGAAAAAAATATTCTCTCCATTAAACAGAAATTGGGGGAAAAAGTAACAGGGGGCTAATAATTCTGCCTTCAACTCTATGTGTGTACATGGTGTATGTGTATTTCTCAATACGTGTTTGCTGCTGAAAGGGCATCCGCTTTGTAAAACACATATAATATAATATAATATAATATAATATAATATAATATAATATAATATAATATAATATAATATAATATAATATAATATAATATAATATAGGGGCATCACGGTGGCGCACTGGGTAGCACGATCACCTCACAGCAAGAAGGTCGCTGGTTCAAGTCTCAGCTGGATCAGTTGACATTTCTGTGTGGAGTTTGCATGTTCTCCCCGTGTTCACGTGGGCTTCCACGGGGTGCTCCGCTTTCCCCCACAAGTCCATTGACGTGGTATGGGTGAATTGGGTGAGCTAAATTGTCCGTAAGGTATGTGTGTAAATGAGTGTGTATGGATGTTTCCCAGTGATGGGTCGCGGCTGGAAGGGCATCCGCTATGTAAAAACGTAGTGGATAAGTCGGCAGTTCATTCCACTGTGGCGACCCCAGATTAATAAAGGGACTAAGCTAAAAAGAAAATGAATAATATAATATAATATAATATAATATAATATAATATAATATAATATAATATAATATAATATAATATAATATAATATATGCCACTATGTTATTATATATTTTTTAGCTTTAATTAACTAATCGGATCATGATCTTTTGCTTTTGAGATATTTTAAACTAAATAAATACCAATTAAAAAATAAATAGGTATTTACTCAAAATAATAACAAACTGTATACCGTAAAAAGTGTCAAAATCCACTGTAAACAAGTACTTAAATAATAATCACATTCATATAACTATTAGTGAAAACACCATAACTGTTACAGCCCCAAGCTTCCTCTAAATATAAAAAATGACTACTAAAATGACCATTCAGAGCAATCAGCTGATGATTTTGATGAGAGTTCCTTGTTTAGAGAGGGAATTTTATATATGGGTTAGCAAAGAACAAAAATATTGATCAGAGTAATGCAGAAAGACAGATTATGTAGATTGTGTTTTTAGGTCAGAGGTTTGGGTGATTGAGATTCTCTGTGTTCAAGATTTAGCACTACAAGTCCCTTTGTGCTGAGTCAAACCAGATCATGCCAAGTGAGCAGTTCATATTTCTCCCTCTCACTTTCTCTCTCTCCCTCTCTCTGTCAGTCTTACACTCAATCTCTCTCTCTCTCTCTCTCTCTCTTTCTCTCTCTCTCTCTCTCTCTCATCTAAAGTACACTACAGTGAAGTTTCTCAGCAGGGAATGAACTGTGTCCTCTGATAGCGCCGTTTATCTACACATGCTACATGTCAATGCTGTTTCAGCATTTCATTCACTAATGGAATTATGCAAATATGATAAAACAGCACAAACACATCCCAAAGAAAATCTTTTCTGAACACTAACATCTTTTCTGCTAGTGAAGGATGCAACACTGTGCCGTGTATGTTCTGCAAACATAACAATGGCAATGCCTTCATTTAAATGCTCAAGGTGCAGTGCATTTTCAGCATATTCTGTGCTTATTTATGAAGCACTTTGAGAGGTCCAGGATTTTGAAACACTTGAGCACTGTGTATTCGGCCCTCAGTTGCATGATTTTATATCCCTCTCACATAGGCTTTCCTTTTCTACTTGCCAAGGTGTGTTTCCTCTCTTTTTTTTACTTCAGCTTTTTTATTCTCTTTCTCTTCCTGCAAGAGCATTCTGATAAAGATATGTGCATCGGGTCCAACAAACCCTATGAAGGAAAGAGTCAAAAAAAGCATAAAACAGTCACTCCAGAATTCCACACACCTGAAGTCTGGGCCTGTCAGACAGAGTTTTTGGAGCACTATAGGAAATGTTCTTTGTAAGTAAGGTGTTGAGAAGTCTATTTTGGTGTTGATTTGCTAATTAGTGGGAGGCTTTATGTTCCTCCATTCAGCAAATCTATCAGGCTATATTACAAGAGCAATCAGACAGAGGTGAAGTAAATAGCAGTCCACACACTGTATGAGTGCAGCGGTCTGACTTTTTCAGGCAGTTTATGAGTTACACAGCTCCACCTACTGGTAAAATGGTGAAGAAGATTAATCACGTCTTGTAACTTGAGGAGAAAGGAAAATATTAAACAGCATTGAGGCCATCATGATGCATTATGAAGCCATTAATAGAGAATCACAATGCACTGATGCAGAAAAGCAGCATACCTGTAGATCACTGGGTAAGGAGAGCACTACACATCATTATGATTGTTTGTTGATTATTATCATTACTAAAACATTGTTTTACAATGAGGACCAATTCCTTCTAAATAATTTAGAAGCCCTAAACTCTAAACTAAACTAGCTTACGTGCTTTGAAAAATCTGAATATACAGCTTTGGGAAAAGGTGCATACATTTACATATAACTATGTTTATAAGTATATAAATACTTTATAAACTTTTATACTTTTATATAAATATACATTAACCTTTATATATATATTAACATTAACATAACATATACACATATATATATATATATATATATATATATATATATATATATATATATATATATATATATATATATATATATATATATATATATATATATATATATACATATACATATACATATATATATATATATATATATATATATATATATATATATACACACATATATATATACATACACACACACACACACACACATACATATATATATATATATATATATATATATATATATATATATATATATATATATATATATATATATATATATATATATATATACACACCTATGAAATATCCGCGGAATTCATAAAAACAATATTGAGTTTGTTTGTGTGTGTGCAGGGGCGGACTTAACCAATAAGCAAGGTAAGTAGCTGCTCAGGGCCCCGGAGAAATAGGGGCCCTGACCAATGCCAAGTAGCCTATATAAATCATCCTATAGCTCTATTATGATTGTTCTGTCATATATTGTAAAATCTATCTATAACCATTAATATTTGAACATTATTACTATTCTAAACCGGATGCCCCCATGAACAGTGAAATGTTTCTACCCTGACTGCACATGCAAATATATTAAAATCTAATCACAAGTTTGGCTAATTAACTGTACATGTTTTGTGAGCTTGTTTTTTATTTGTGACTTAATTGTATCTAATTTTACATTAAGAAGGTTCCACTTAAAATATATTTTAACAAGCAGTTTAATTACAAAATAAACCCCTGAATCTATTGAGAAAAACAATCTATAGAGAAAGAGAGTGTTCTGAGTTTCAACGCTAGGGCCCTATATCTGAAATTGCTTAAATAACTCCTCAAATAAGTCCAACCCTGTGTGTGTGTGTGTTTCTTACATCTAGCAATACCAGTCATTTTTGACATTGTGGGTATATGTCTTGGTCCCCATGAAGTAAAGCACATCGAATGAAGGATTTATAAAATGTAAAAAAGCAGATTGTTTCCTGTGAGGGTTGGGGTAGGGGGATAGAATATACAGTTTGTATAGTATAAAAATCCTTAAATTGATGGGAAGTGCCCATAAAGATAACTGTACAAGTGTGTGTGCATGCATGTGTGTGCATATTACATTGTCATATTTAAAGTGACTGAAAATAGTTTAATCTTTATTATTTAAGTTCACAAAATCATGAGGCATGTCAATTACTGAGAAATTTTATCTGAAATATGTACATAAAATTCAGAATTTCAGCATTATGTGCTTCTGTCCTTTGGTGGTAATGATAATAATGCTTTGGGAATGCCGGAAATACATGAGAGAATTTAAATGAGGGTTAATTATACAATGCAAAAGTCATTGCGTTAAAACAATACTAAAGGTTGCAACTGATCAAGTATTCCAAGTTGCATTGCAATTACAAACATTTTAGGAAACCCCAGAGGTGAGAAAAGCCTGTGTTCATAACACATTAGCTGTTAAAATATAAAGAAAAAAACTCTCTCTAATGCCATTGCAAGTCAGGTCATTCTATCTTCAGGAGGTCGAGTCTTGTCTCACCTTTATTAGTCACTATGATGACTTCCCAGACACCTTCCTTCAACACGCTCTATAAATACACCTATAACGCAATTACTCCATCCCTCTCTGTCTGTCTCCCTCTCTCCTCCTGTCTGTCTCCCCGCGCTCGCTCACACACACCGTCTCAAACGTCATTAGGAATTTACACACACGCACACTCAAATTTCCTTTTTTAACCTCAAACTCGGCACAGTTTGAGACTGCAGTTTGTGTGAGCCGATACTTGTCCAACACTTCTGCCTGTCTCCTCAAGCAGGAGCCTTGACAGCTCGCGAAAATCTCTGCTTCCAAAAAAGCTTCGCACTTGCATATAATTACTTGAAAATTCCATCTTCGCGAATGATTTGCAATGGCGAGGAGTTCTCGCTTCCAATTAAGGCAGAATTTTAGAAATGAGCATTTGGGTTAGCATTTAGCGGGCCTGCAGAACTGCGTCTTATTTTCTGACAGGCTTTAATTGGCGACTCCTGAACCCTCGCAGGTGGGAAATTACATTGCCAGTCACAAAGTGCGTTCATCCCATAGAGCACTATGGCGATTTCGCGCCCACACGTGTAATTGGCAGAATATCTCTTGTGACTTAACTGTAGAGACAAGTGTTTTTAAAAACCTTCTGTGTTGCCTGGCAGAGAAAAACAAGCACCCTGGAGACGTATTGGGTTTTCAGACAACTGCGTGTGTGCTGAGACTGTTCTAGATAGACTAAAGAGGCGCATTTGTGTCATTTCATTAGACGGGGCTAATCCTGAGGGTGTTAAGATTGAACCAGAGCCCTGAGCAAAGAAGCGCCAGGATGGGGGACCGGCCGGATGAATCAAGCCTGATTGGATTGCTTCTGTGCTTGCTGCCTGGAACCTGAGAGTCCCTTTTATTCTGCCCCACAATCTCTCCCCACCCCAAAATGTTTATTTACTGAGGCTGTCTGGTCAAGGATGGCTGTTTAATTTCCTCAGGGAGAGGCAATGAGAGACATGGCAATACTCGAGAGAGAGAGGGAGTGAGATAAGGGAGGGGAGAAAGCGAAAGAGTGAGAGTGTGACAGAGAGAGTTATCGCTCAGATCCATTCTCAATTAGAAAGAGCTCTAAACAGAAAAGGCAAACTCTCCTCCATCCCTGAGGACTTGGAGTTACAGTAGTTGGGCCTTGTCACAAAAGTTCACTGGACTCCACTGGATGGAGGTCTCAAACTTACTAAATTCTTCAATATAATAGCAAAGCTTAAGTGGAGATATTTTGACGCAACAATGTTGTCATTTGGTGCAGTTATAAATACCATTGAAGTTCATTACTTACAAAATGCACAGTACATTCAAAATGACGAATATGGCATTTTGGGCCAATTTACTCTTGGTTTTCTCTGATCAGACAGTTATCTGATTTGTTAAAACGCTTTCATTTATATTTCGCCACATAAATGCATCTCAGCTAAACGATCTGATCATCAAATCCTACGCTATTGACCTTGTTCTTCAATGTGGGTGTGCGCTCATTTTTGCCATTGTTTTAGAACTTCCGATTCAGTTGCCTATGGGAGAAATGGCTAGGAATAATAAACGGCAGAAAACGGTCAAACAACTTGCATCACTATACAAACAAAGTAGAATAATATAATAAGAAGTTATCAGTTTGCAACATCAAGTAGCAAAACGAGCTGTTTTTAATGGAAGTGAATGAGACCGGAAATCTCGAGCCAAAAAGATTCATGTGGCTGCGTCCGCCCTTATGCAAATGTAACTAGGTTGACTTACCTAAAGCATGAGATACACCATATTTCATTTCATGATTATTACTATTATTTTTATAGAAACGTATGCTATACAGTACATATTATTCTGCATACAAATGATTTCATATAGGCTCTTTGATTATTGTCATTCATTCATTCATTTATTTTCTTTTTGGGTTAGTCTCTTTATTAATCTGGGGTCGCCACAGCGAAATGAACCGCCAACTTATCCAGCATTTTTTTTTTGGGAAACATCCATACACACTCATTCACACTCATACACTATGGACAATTTAACCTACCCAATTCACCTGTACTGCATGTCTTTGGACGATGGGGGAAACCAGGGCACCTGGAGGAAACCCACACGAACGCAGAGAGAACATGCAAACTCCACACAGAAACACCAACTGACCCAGCTGAGGCTCAAACAAGCTACCTTTTTGCTGTGAGGTGACAGCACTACCTACTGCATCACTGATTACTGTCATTATAAGATAAATTCAAGCCATCTTTCAAAACTGTAATTGATTTGATTGTTGAAATGTGTATATGTGTATATGTTCCATGCAAGCTCAAGCTGATCAGTCAGTTCTTGTCACATGACTCGTGGTGCACTCCTGGAATTTATTCAACTGTGTGGGTCTGGAGGGGGTGAGCGTGTCACGTCGCTTGTGTGCACCTCCATTGGAAAAAACAAACTTGTGCAAACTCTAGAAAATCTGCGATATGCGAAAAGGCCACCGTTATTTGCGATCTCCTGCAGTTGCAACCAAAACATGGTGGATTCACCTGATTTGTTGACAAATGGGCTGCAGATCCATTCGCTGGGCCTTTTCTCCATAGCAAAGAAACTTTCCAAAGACGGCCGTTTCTAACTTATTTTTCTGCTTGTGTGTTAAATTTTGGCGCTCAAGTGACCACAATGCAATCAAAATAAAAGATAGTTTAGACTCAGATAATAAATAAAACAGAAATAATTAAGGATTTCTTGTGCTGTCTGGTACCAGTTGATCCATGGACCGGTACAGCCCAGTGATTGAGGACCACTGATCTATGGCATTGCATTGCATGTTGCATTAGTGCATTATATGTGAGTGCTATATAGCATATAACATGCACACACTTTTGTTTGTTTACATTTTAGTAGATATAAAATTAACAAAAGTAGTTTCAACAAAGATACATTTAGACATGTCCATTTTCATTTGTAATGTGTCACAGACCACCTCCTGAAGTGGTTTGAGCAAATGGATTCCTAATGCATTTAGGGGAGCATTTACACTTGGCCTTCAGATAGCCAATCTGAAAAAATGAATGAAATGACCAGTTAAACCACCCCCTAGATACCTGCCAAAATAACATTATGATCACCTGCCAATTAATATGCTGTTGGTCCTCAAAGTACAGCAAAAACAATGCCAACCAACTGGGACACTGACTCTACAAGAACCCTGAAGGTAAGTAGCAAAACGAGCTGTTTTTAATGGAAGTGAATGAGACCGGAAATCTCGAGCCAAAAAGATTCATGTGGCTGCGTCCGCCCTTATGCAAATGTAACTAGGTTGACTTACCTAAAGCATGAGATACACCATATTTCATTTCATGATTATTACTATTATTTTTATAGAAACGTATGCTATACAGTACATATTATTCTGCATACAAATGATTTCATATAGGCTCTTTGATTATTGTCATTCATTCATTCATTTATTTTCTTTTTGGGTTAGTCTCTTTATTAATCTGGGGTCGCCACAGCGAAATGAACCGCCAACTTATCCAGCATTTTTTTTTTGGGAAACATCCATACACACTCATTCACACTCATACACTATGGACAATTTAACCTACCCAATTCACCTGTACTGCATGTCTTTGGACGATGGGGGAAACCAGGGCACCTGGAGGAAACCCACACGAACGCAGAGAGAACATGCAAACTCCACACAGAAACACCAACTGACCCAGCTGAGGCTCAAACAAGCTACCTTTTTGCTGTGAGGTGACAGCACTACCTACTGCATCACAGCAAAAACAATGCCAACCAACTGGGACACTGACTCTACAAGAACCCTGAAGGTGTCCTGTTTATCCGGCTCCTGGACATTACCAGCAGACCTTTCAAGCCTAGTATCCACCAAGGCAGAGTCACAGTGGATCAAACATGCTGGTCCAGCACATCCCACAGATGCTCATTTGGACTGAGATGTGGGGTATTTGGAGGCCGGAGCAACACCTTGAACTCCTCAACATGTTCTCCTAACCATTCCTGGACAATGTGTGCAGTTTGGCAGGCTGCAGCAGTGTTTAGGCAGGTAGTATCTGACAAATGTATGCCCGCATCATGGACACAAGGTTTCCCAGCAGAACACTGTCCAGAGCTTTTGACTGTGGACAGGGGTCATCATAGGTACTGTGAGCAATTGGTGCAATGCACATGTGTATTGTGACACATTTCTCCCATCACTATCATTAAAACTTTGTGTGCTTTGTGCCACAATAGAACTTTGAGACAGTTTAACCTTCAATGTATTTGTACAGTGAGCTTTAGGCTTCCAACATTCTGCCATTGGTTTGTGGTTTGTCCGTCCTTAAGGCTTATTTATACTTTTGCCTGGCTCTGCAGCGCAAGCCTCCACTCCAGGAGTTGTGAAGGCTATAATACCTCACATGCTTAACATTGTACTATTATTTGTAACAACAATGAGCAACTCAGAGAAACTGTCATGATAGATTAGTAAAAATGAATGAATAATTGAATGAATAAATGAATGAATGAATGAATGAATGAATGAATGAATGAATATATGAATGAATGAATTTAACTACACAGTGTATATATAAAATAAATAAGTTGTGGATAATTTTGGAGGACAGTCATGAAAATGTTTGCTTTTAGTATAGTTGGTAAAATGGTGACTTAGGTTACATTTTATATATACAAGCTAACTGCATGATTAATGAAAAAAATGTATACAATATAAATTAGGGATGCAACGATTAACTGATTTCACTGTTAACTGAACTTTATTTCATCACGGTTAATTAATCGTGAAGGCTTCTCAACACTGTGCTTTTGCATGGAACAAAACTACTGCAACTAAACAAAGCCATGCCAACTGTGCAATAGTTAAGTTCAGAGCTTGTACACCAAGGCTAATATGCATGCACACTGGATTAACTGTGGCTGAGGCTATAAACTAAAGGCCGTTCACATACTGCGTCATTTGCCCATGGAAGTTGGTTATTTCTAATGGAGGCACGCGGTTTGCTTGCACATATTGGGTGTAACGCACTCGCGCTTTCCAGACACATCTAGTTGAAAGAATGGCGAGAGCGCACCGCAAGTCACATGACAAAAACTCTTTTGTAATATAGTTGATCAAAAGTGTCTTTCAGACAGAGGTTCAGCAGCCATGACTATATTTGATATTAGCTAATATGTAGCTTAAATTCACATTAGACAAATAATTTTATTTAATAGTGTTAATATTTTATAATAAATACAATTTTATTAATATTTAATTAGTTTATTTATTTGTTGTTCTGTGATTTATTTTGAGTGTAAAATTATTATTTATTTTTAAATGTCCAAAACTTTTTTAACTTATTTTCCAGAGTCCAAAAAGAAATTGACTATTCTTTGTTTTTTTAATTATTATTATGCGCTGTATTAATTAATTACTGAGTAGTAATATGAGGAGTAATATAAAGAGTTTTCATGTGACTAGTAATACTAAACTAGTAGTGTTTTGAAATTAATGAATGCATAATAATCATGATAACCGTGAACCTGTGACAAAGGTACAACCAAAATCTGCAATCGTTGCATTTCTAATATAAATAAACAATTATTTCCATAAAAAGCCCTGTACAACCATTGCACTAAATATATGCCTTGTTTTTCCTCAGACCTTCAAAAGAAACCTCAAGCACTTCACATCAAGCGGTTGTTTTGGATTTCTAGGTGTTGCACATCCAAACTCCCCCAGCTCGGCCAGATTCAGCTCCAAAACGTTACAAAAAAAGTGTGCTCACCAACAGCCAAAATGATGTCATGTGCTCCCAAACACAAACTTTCGGATGCGTGGCGTATAAACCAGCCTTTGGACTACCATTGGTAAATTCTCATCACCGATGCCCAAAAGCAACTCTTTCAATTGCAGTAGCTATGTAGAGCCAGTTGTCTTGCCAAAACAGTCTGGCTATTATCAACATTGCAAACACGTGTATGCAGATTGTTTTCAATGACTTAAAGTTTACTTTTATTGTACTGTAATCATTCCTTGTAGAGACACCAACAATATTCACTTCAACCTTGACTGCTCCATATAGACCCAGTTTCACAGACAAAAATTAGGACAAGTCTAGATTAAACTTGAGTTGTCTTAACTGAAAATAACTAGAAGTGAAATATCTTAAAATACACTGGTCATTGTTTTGATCCAAGATGCACACAAGTATTGTGTTTGTACAAGTAAATTTTTATGAAAGCTGCTTAAAAACATTCACTTAACTAAGGCCTAGCCCTGGCTTAAGCTAAGCCTTGTCTGTGAAACTGAGCCAAAATGTTTACGTCCAAAAACAAAGCCACATCCTAATGTTACCTACCAAATATACTGCTAGGGAAGAAACAGAAACTTACTAATCACACCCCAACACCCTTCCTGGTCTCTTCTAATAACAACTCATCACATTAGCAGGCTGAAAAAAATTGTTTAACCTCTGTGTTATATTATGATGAACTTGTCATGAAAGCAAAGTAATGGCTACTATATTCATATTGCGTAATACACCAACCTCAGGGTTTATTCGTGCAGTTCCCTAAAGACAAGTCTAGAAAAAATAAATAAATAAAAAACTTTTATTGTCCCTAAATGATGTAAGGCCATCCCCAAAATCCTGGCTGGAATTTTCACGCATACCAAGGTGAGAGCCGGGGGTCTAAAAACGAAATACCATGCTCTATATTTCAGAGTGGGTTGATCAATCTAATGTAACTTCTTCCCACACATTTCAACAGCTGGAAGTGAATCTGTGCCTGCAGACTGCAGGTAAACACAAGTAAACAGTCTGGTCCTCAAAATTATTTTTGGAATCGCTTCATAAGCAAAATTTCTGAAATATAAATTTTGAAGGGCAAAAAAAAGAGATACCATTAAACAAGATATTCACTCTTCATATCGTGTTCACTTGAGTGAAGCCGGGAGAGACATTTTGAGAGGTGCATTATTAGCATATGACTCACCTGCCCATCACCAGCCAGTGGACATGAGAAAACATACTGGAGCTGGAAGACAATGCTGAAATCCACGTCCCTCATCAGCTTCAGCTGCACACTGCCACGAAGAGACAGTCCATCACTGCTGGAGGGAGAAAGAAGAGTGTGAGATCACCGAAATATCAGAGCTCAGCATGGAATCTTGTGTAATGAACCTACACACCCACACTGACCCAAAAACACTAGTCAAGTGACATTCATTAACAGAGGTGTCACAGTTTGCTGTGTTCTGAGATTGGAAAGCACAGCATCAATCCCACATTGCACTGCTAAATACAGCCATATACAGGATTCCCATTAGTTTTTGAGCTGCTTATTGTTAAAAGTATCTGAAAATTTTTTTCATTGTTATTTTTAATAATATAATATAATATAATAGAAAATATAAAATATATAATGTAATATAATATAATATAATATAATATAATATAATATAATATAATATAATATAATATAATATAATATAATATAATATATGTATTTTTATTTTTATTATAAAGAGTTAATTTATACATTTAATTGATAAACAATAGTGTAATATGTGAAGCAAAAGAAAAACGCTAAAATAGTTTTCAAGTTTTTTCAGACTTTTGTTTGATGTTTTATTTATACATTGTAAAACACATTACAAAAATATGCAAAAAGGACAGCATAAACATAACAATAAGCACTCACTGAAGAATATTTAGAGCAAAAAAATAATAGTAAATAAATATTCAAATATATAATTATAAATATAGAAATAAATAATTTCAACAATTACACAATTCAGATTTTTACAGACATTTAATATAATGTAATGCAATATGATTTAACATTCATTCTCTAATATATATATATATTTTTTCATTTTTAATTTTATTAATTTACATAAATGATTTTAAAGTTTCATCATTGATATTCATATATAAATATACTATATAATATTTGATAATTTATTGATATATTACAGTTTTTACAAAAATACTAGGCTTCTGTGTTTTCAACAATTATAATGATTTTTATTAGCAAAAATAAATAGGAATTAGATATCAAAATATAAAACAATTAAATAATAACAGATCAAATGCAGCCTTGGTAAGCATTACAGACTTTCTTCAAAACACCTTTAAAAAAATTGCCAGACTTGCGTTTTTGAATGGAAGTATATGTAATTATTAAAACTGTAATAAATCTGATGCTAGAGTACATAGACAGCAGGTCTGCCACATTCATTTTCTAAATGGGCTTTGGAAATGCACACAAAGCTAAACGAGAAAGAACACAAAGTTTCAAGATAGAAGTTGTTGCTCTTAAATCGTGTGCACCTATTATCATGCTAACATGGTGCGCTGCTGTAATAATTACAATTATTTTTTATAATGACTTTCTTTGTTTTGTTTTTGCTATGACAGAGTCTTTAGTCATCATGTTTTTGCCTTTAAAGCTTGATTCAAGCCAATTACAATATTACAGCTTTTTACATAAGCAAGCACAGAAAAAAAAAGATAAATCCACAGCACAGTACAAAAAAATTTAAACTGCAAAATTAAGTTGCTATCACTTTTACCAAAAATTATATGAAAAAAAGCTATGAAATTAAACCCCATCTCCCAAAAAAGTTAGTTCAGACAGTATTACTACAAGGTGTTGAAATTCCAGGCACGTGTTTCATGTCAAACTCTCATCTAGAAACTGGCAGGCAGGCGTCAGATCGTTTGCATCATTCCTGACTGGTTTTCACACACTCTCATAGACGCCTTTGCTGCCGTCACCCCAGCAGTGTTGTCGGGAACGTGCAGCACAAGTTTTTTTTAGAGCTAACATCTCCATAATTACATCCAATTTCTCCCTCTTATAAAGGGCAGAATGCGATGCTCCACTCTTCTCAGACACCTAATTTCTCTCATTGGGTAATTATAGATTTCGTTTTCTCACCGCAAACGAATGATGCTTGTGACTTGTTCTGTGAGATCTTACATGGCAGTGACTCCAGCAGATGGAGAGAAGTGGGCATCGACAATCAAACTGAACTTCCAGAGCTTATCTATGTTTTAATTAAACAAAGAGCGGGAAATCTTAATTTAGAATGTGGGACAGTTTTTTAATACTTTCTGGGGAGGAAAAAAGGACGCTTTTAAAATATTTAACATCCAGAGAGAAATTGTAAATCACCCTAAAAATCCATTTTTGATAAGGACTGTGTTGAATAAGAGATGGAAGTGAGATGAAAAGCAAGGAGGTGCGGTGAGGATACAGGGGTCTGCTGGATAATCACTAGGGAGAAGAACCGGTGTGAGTCTGAGAGTTAAAAGTCAGTGAAACAGTGCAGATGGAGAATTATAGAGTAGATCATGGAGAGACACTGGAACTCTCTGACAAAAGAGTGTTTACTTAAAAAAATAATAATATTCAGCACATTTATGCACACTTATATTGTTTTAAAACTGAAGTGCTTTTGGTCTCTTTTGGGATAAAAATTAAGAGGTTTTGAAAAATCTCAATCCTGGAGCCTGTTTTAGTAAAGATGGTTCAACCCATTCTCAGTTTCTATTTACAGTTTTTTATGAGGTTTAACCAACAATATATCGACCCTTTTAACAACAGTTAGGACACATTTAATGGTCATCAGGATCTTACATCTGGGGCTGTGCGCTTCATTTGATTTGAACATAATGCAGCGTACCTAAACAGAGTACGAGAACAGGAGACGTATTTCCTGTATTACATGTATTACATTTGAGATGTATTTCCTGTATTACATGTTGAATTTCCATAGCTTCCAATAATCTAAAAAGGTCCACACATTGATAAACTATGTTATAGCAGCCGTTTTAACATTAAGATAAATTAAATTGCCTCTTGTTACAGTTATAAATTAGTTCGGTAACAAGCAGGAAATGTTTATGGGCTAGTGACATAGCCACATTAAAATGGTCCATACGAGTGGTGCTCAACCCTGATCCTGGAGATAGACCTTCCTACAAAGTTCAGCTCCAACCCTGATCAAACTCACCTGAACCAATTAATTAGGACCTGAACAGCACTTGATAATTACAGGCAGGTGTGTTTGATATGGGTTGCAACTGAAATCTGCAAAAAAAGTAGATCTCCAGGTACAGGGTTGGTCACGCCTGGTCTATAGAGTGATGGGTGAGTTCAGCACAGGAGGATTTGGTGCCAAAAAAGTCAACAACTTTGGTCTGGAATTACTTTGGATAGAGGAAGGTTGATGTATCTCAGAACCAGATAATTTGTAAGTGCAAATACTTTGCATTTAGAAGCATGTGGAAAGCCTGAGGTAAGGTAAGGTAAAACTTTATTGTCCCAGTTGTGGAAATTTGTCCTGGGCTCTTGCCCTCAGCTGCAGTCATCACAAACATGGAAAAACAATACAACATACAAAAAGCCATTAAGTATTTCAATAAAAAAATCAAACTCACTTTCAGTCTAAGCCACCCCTATTATTCAATAGCTAATGCTCATTGGATAAAAGGAATTCTTATATCTGTTTAATCTACAGCAAGGTATGTCGCTTTCTTTAGCATAGCATTTTTGAACATGGTTTGTAGTCGTGCTCCTTTGTCGTTGTTAGGCTTCCATCAACCGTTTTCTTAAAGGATGAGAAACTAACAAAACATTGCTGCAGTTCTGATACAAGTTTTATTTATGGATTGAATTACTGTAAAAAGCAGTGGATGCCCTTCCAGCTGCAACCCAGTACTAGAAAACACTGAAACAATCTTATTCACACACATACACTAAGGAGAATGTAGTTTACACAATTCACCTATAGCGCATGTCTTTGGACTTGAGGGGGAAACCGGAGCACCCGGAGGAAACCCATGTCAACATGGGCAGAAAATGCAAACCCACCCAGCCGAGGCTTGAACCAGTGACCTTGCTGTGAGGCAACAGCGCTACCAACTGCGCCCTGTGCCGCCATTAACATACTCAGAGTTAACACATAATTTCCTTTCTGAAACGGGCCCATTATGTGTTTACAATGAACACTGCACTTACTGGACAAAAATGACTAAATCTAATAATAAATCAGATTTATATACATCAAAATATTACAGTAGCATTAATAAAATAGCTAAATATGGGTCAGGAACTCAGCAGGTTTATGAATCGAAATGTGAGACTTTTAAAGATCTTCTGAAGAACAAGCAAAGAAAACATGAAGAGTTTAAAGGGATTGTAGTATGTTCTCTAAATCTAAACTAACAGGGAGCAGACCATAAGTTGAATAAGCAAAACTTCAAAGTTTAAATTATAGCTTTGAAGTGATCTCCATTACTTTTTCATTCATATTACCATTTACCATCATTAAAAAAAGTTATTAAGTAAGTTATTAAGAATTTTATATACAACTGTTTATTTCTCTCTTAATTTTGTTTTGTTTGTAATTTTGTCCTAAATTTCTCAGACAGCTCGATTAAATTTCTTTATTTTGCATCTAAGTAAATGTTTCTTTTTTTAGGAATGCTTAGATGTTTGCAATGAAAAACAAAAAAAATCTAAAGAATACATTAATATTTTGCAGTGGATGTAACATTTAATGAATTTAAAACTATAATTAAAGACCCTAACAAGAAAAAAAGACATTGAGTTGTTTGCATAAACAGAGATTAGTTCTTTTCTGAAGAAGAAAATAATAATTTAATTCAGTTATGATGCATTAATTTATATAAAAGGCCAGTTTCACATGTTTGCAACACTGACAATAAGGTTAAATAAGGTTTGTAAAGGATCTGAAAATAAAGGTAATAATATATACAATGATATATTAACACTGGCCTGCTTTACATATGCTGGCAAAACATTATGTGCACACCTCTTGATTACTGTGATTTATGTCCATTTTGGTGGCTGACAGGGCCTGGTCATTGTTTTATTGTGTGAGGAAAAGCAAAATCAACATCCCTCAAAAATATATTTTGAGATCCTTTTAAAGAAAATCAATGCAAGTTTGAAAGAACATAGGGGAAATAAATGGATTATGAGAACATCCAGTACAAGCCAGGGGAACGCAAATCAATAAATGATCTCTTTATAGACAGCAGCATGTGAATTCTGACTATTATAATTGAATGCAGCTGGAAAGACAAACAGATCATTAGAGATCCAGGACGTTGAAGTGTGCAATATTTCTGAGAATTATAGGAAATGACTGTGCCAGATGGACAGACTACGCACCTGAGTTTGTCTGTGGAGGTCTGCCTGAAGCTGGATCCACGAGCCTTGGCTGCTTCAGTTCCTCCAGAATCACGTTCCAGCACCAAAACTTGAGGCTTCTCCACCCAACCCCAGCCATTATGAACCCCAACCAGCAGCCTGCGCTCCTGCACCACAACTGACCTTCCTTCTGCACCCCTATTCTGTGGAGAAAAACACACGTTATGAGTATAACGCAATACAAGTAACATGAGTTACGTAATCAAACTACTTTTTTCAAGTAATGTTTATTTTATTACTGATTGATGATTGTGATTACAGATTCGCAACACTCTGGCCAATCAGCGGAGTTCAAGGACCTGCTCAACAGGGCTCACATGTTAGTGGAACAAATAAAGATTTAAAAATTACAGCACCCATTGGTACTTTTTTTGGTTTATTTAGGGCCTAATCACACTATGCTATCCGAACCATGCCAAAGCCCATTTCCCGGATCGTTTGAGAAGTGTGAGTGCTCTGAGCATGGTTCACTTGGGCTTTGGCGTGGTGCGCTTGTGTGTGAGTGCAAAACGTACCTGAGTCCGAAACTGAAAGCGAGACGTGACTTTTAAGGGACTGTTTGATACGGATTTATTAATTATTCCTACTGTTCAATGAATGAAATCTCTCAGTTTATTAAAGACGGTTCAAGGCAACTGTACATAGTGTAAGTTCAGCCTTAGTTCACATTACGACTGCACAATATATTGTTTCAGCATCCATTTCACAATGTGTGAATCACCAAAAACCACATTTCTAAATGTGATTTATGGAGCCATCACAAAGTTTAACCCTGATAGAGTGAAAGATTTAAGATATCTAGCGAATTTAAACCAAGAAATTCTAAAGTTTACAGATTTAACCAAGATTATTATCATTTTATTATTTATACCGTGGGCGACGCAGTGGCACAGTAGGTAGTGCTGTCGCCTCACAGCAAGAAGGTTGCTGGGTCGATCCTCGGCTAAGTTGGCGTTTCTGTGTGGAGTTTGCATGTTCTCCCTGCGTTTGCATGGGTTTCCTTCCGGGTACTCCGGTTTCCCCCACAGTCCAAAGACATGCAGTACAGGTGAATTGAATAAGCTAAATTGTCCGTAGTGTATGAGCGTGTGTGTGTAAATGTGTGTGGATGTTTTCCAGAGATGGGTTGCAGCTGGAAGGGCATCCACTGCGTAAAAATGTGCTAGATAAGTTGGCAGTTCATTCCGCTGTGGCAACCCCGGATTAATAAAGGGACTACGCCGACAAGAAAATGAATGAATGAATGCGTTATTTATACCAAAAAGACAATTCAGTGTTATTTTACATTTGATTAATATTGTTTATGTTCTTAAATACCGTTGAACTTTATAGAAAACCATAAAACACTATGCTTGCAAAATGTTTATTGTGTTTTATGCAGATGTAGGAATTATTTCCAAGTAGAGTAATTTAGGTTATCCTATGTGAATTTATGTTTATACCGAAATGTATTTCGCAGAAAAACAAATTATGACAATGTATGTTTTTATCAATATCGAGTAGCGCTACTTCACATATCACTTTTTGTGTACATTTGTCAGTCCAACCCAGATGACGAAAAGACGCTCAAAAGTAATGTAGCACATAATGTGTGACCCTTCATTGTGAGAATAACCAAAAATACAGTACATTGTTAATATGATGATTTTTACAATTTTACAATATTTGGTAAAGTTCATCTTCCATCAAGACATGTTTTTTTCTTCCATAAATTTATACAAATTGAACTTTTGGTTAGTAATATTGCTAATAAATTAATTTGCACAACTTTATAATGATGTTCTCCATTTTTTATTTCGTCCATTACTATATTGATAATTACTGTTGAGTTGTCTTTATTGTGTTGGATATATTATTTTCTGTATTGTTTAGATATTTAATTAAGTCATGTGACACTGAGTATTCAAATAAAGTCCAGTTGCATATAAAGATTCTCACTCTGATAAAGGCTAGTTTTGCCAAAACGAGCAAAACTAGTGAAGTACAGTGCTGTTTATATATATATATATATATATATATATATATATATATATATATATATATATATATATATATATATATATATATATATATATATATATATATATATAAACACATATATATATACATATATATATATATATATATATATATATATATATATATATATATATATATATATATATATACATATATATATATATATATATATATATATATATACATATATATATATATATACACATATATATATATATATATATATATATATATATATATATATATATACATATATATATATATATACATATACATATATATATATATATATATATATATACATATATATATATATATATATATATACATATATACATATATATATATATATATATATATATATATATATATATATATATATATATATACATATATATATATATATATATATATATATATACATATATATATACATATATATATATATATATATATACACATATATATATATATATATATATATATATATATATATATATATATATATATATATATATATATATATATATATATATATATATATATACATATATATATAATAGCCATGTTAAAACGGGCTTTTTCATTTTTTTTACTTCTCAAGTGCCCTTAACTTATGATTTTGTTGTTTATTTTTATGAATCCTTTATTCCCTAAACTAAAGCAAATTTTGTTTGTTTTCTGTGTTTTGTTTTTTATAACCCTCAGATTTCAAAATTCAGCCAAATATTGTCCTATCCAAACAACTATGCATCAGTGGAAATTAATTTATTCAGCTTTCAAATGATGTCTAAATGTACAAATATTTAGAATGGTTTTGTGGTCCAGGGTCATGTCTATTTAGTTTTTTTAGGAAGAAATACAAAATTTTAATGCATTACATTTAACAGTAACCTTCCGCAACACTGCACGTGATGAGAATTCACAAGCCATTCTGATTAGGATGGACATTTCTGCATGATTACAGGAACGTGTGTTTGTGTACACATACACGTGAGAGGAATTCCATGTATGTTTTGCCAAAGAGAAGAGAGTGTTTGGCTGGGCCTGTTAACATTTAATCCTCAGAGGAGAAATGAGAAAGGAACGTGTGGATTGCGTTTGAAAGCTGCACAGTTCCGACTCCTCTGTGCTGGAGAGCGAGAGAGACATGTAAGCTCTATTGATCCGTTCTATCCTTGAGACTGAATCTGAATGGCATTTCTCTGGTAAGCAGAGAGAGTTTAGAACTTGCAGGGGGGGAAAGATACAGAGAAGGAATTGAACTGGCTCAAGGCAAAGAAAGGCATGTGGCAAATATGTTGAGATTAATTATATTTCCACTGACTTTTTTTCTTTTTTTTTTGCAATAGGCCCTGAGATGATAGAATGTTATAAATTGGCATTAACAAAGACTCTTCTGTCAGATGTTGTGATCACAGTCATATTTCTTTACTATAAAATCTAGATCCCTACATAGTTTAACATGGTTCAAATGTTTATGGTCTAGGAGATTTTTTTCAAAGATCATGCTCACTATGATTAAAATATTGTAACACAACAGTATTATAAAATATTTACATATATATTTAAGGGTAATTGATTTTTGTGATGTCAAAGCTAATTTTCAGCATCATAACTCCAGTGTTTAGTGTCACTGATGAAGTAGTCATGATCCTTTGGAAATCTTTGAACTATATGCTGGACTGAAGCTCGAGGAATAATGTTCAACAAAGTTTTAAAAGAGGGAAAATGTCATTTTGATTTAGTTCGATAAACCATTCAGTTGACTTATAAGTCAAAAATGACCATTTTAACATTTTCTATTTTCACATTTTAATGAAGCTTGTACACATTTAGGATACAACAGTTGTCCTTCGGATCAATTTTGACCAGCCAGCTTTAAAATCATTTTCTTACACCACAAACAAACACAAAATAAGAATCTGCTGCTTTAAGTTTTAAGAATACCATTTTGCTAAAAACTTTTTTGATTGGGATAAAATTTAGTTGCTTTGTTTTAAAGGTTTAGTGAAGGCAGTCATTTTTTACCAAAAGGGTAAACGATGTATGCAGAATTATAATGGTGCTTTCACATTTGAAGATCCATCGTTTTATTACGAAACAGGTAATAAAATCATTCTAATGTTGCTTTTTTGTTCTTGGTGCAGTTCACTTTCACACAGCAATGTTTCTAAACAGGCTAACATTGTCACATGTGAGTAAACACTGTTCACATTAATCAAAGTTCCACGGTTTATTTTCCGGGATTCCCCTCAGCTATCATTCAATCCTTCCCTTCATCAGGGGTCGCCACAGCGGAATGAGCCGCCAACTTATCCAGCATATGTTTTACCCTTCCAGCTGCAACCCAGCACTGGGAAACACCCATAAACTCTCACATTCACACACATACACTACAAACAATTAAGCTTACCCAATTCACCTATAGCGCATGTCGTTGGAGTGTGGGGGAAACCAGAGCCAACATGAGGAGAACATGCAAACTCCACACAGAAATGTCAACTGACCCAGCTGGGGCTCGGACCAGCAACCTTCTTTCTGTGAGGCAACAGTGGCAGTGAGCGATTACACATTATAAGCGAAAAGGTGCACTTTTAATTTTAAATGGTGAAACCCACAGACATAGTCACCAAATATGAACCAGAGTTTGTTTCAACCAAGCAAAGACCACCTCGTTCAGGCGATCTCAGACCAATTGTTTTGTACAGAGCGATTGCAGTGTTCACATATGCCCAAATGAACTGAGCTATGGAGCAAACACGGCAGATTCCAAAACAAAAATCTGTGAAACTACCCTAAGACACCTAAATAGACAGAATCTATTCAAATTGAAATGTGTTTTAACATTAAAATGTCTTCACTGACACATCTGAAACGTTTATTGTTTCCTTGCTAAATAAAAGTTATTTCTTTCTTTAAAAACACTCTAATATAGATAAACTGTGAGACATGACAGAGGCTTTTGTAAGTAATTGTGGTATGGGGAAACTGTTTCTTCCTAAATGGCAAACAATTTACAGTATAATTGAAAGCAATTAAATCACAATTAGGGCAGTGTTTCTTAATCCCGATCATGGAGGAACACAGCACTCTTCATTTTGGATGTCACCCCTGCATTATCACCTTTATACACCCAGTTTTAATGTTGAAGCCTCTACTGATGAGCTGATTATGTAAATAAGGTGTGTTAAATAAAAGGGGCATCCACAATAGAGAACCACTGAAACAGGCCTCCAAATTGGGTCTCAGTTAGTGTGACAGCATTAAACGTAGACAAATAAACAGATTATTTCACAGTAATTAACTTAAAAACAGCACTATTTACGTAAATGTTTATGTTTGTTTTGTTTTGTGCAGGGACTCATTTAAATAAATTGTTGGAACAAACTGATTCTCTAAAATAAATAGTGCTGGAGAACTGCCACAGCTGTTTAAAACAAAATGTGATGGACATTGTAACAAAACAACAATAATAAAGCAGTTTTCCCATGGCTGGTATTATGATTGTATGGCATGAATAACCTTTAAAACACATGGATCACAAAAATGATTATTCGTAGTGGATTTTTTCCAATAAGTTAAAAAATAAGCTGCAATGGCAACAAACTAAATTTTTGAGGGGGAAAAAAAATCCCAAATAATTCTGGGCTCAGAGTCAGACCGTGGGAGCTTTGAAATCCTAACAGATTATAAAAGATTCACAGACTTTCTTCCCTCAAATCCCAAACATGCACACACTACAATATTTTTAAAACAGAATTGGCTTTTTTTAATTACACATGATAGTATTTAGCAGGCGAAGCACATCATTTGATCTCCTGCAGGAGATTGTCAATGAAGTATCAACAGGTAATATTTACATTTAGCTATCTAACCACTTTCTACACTCAACAGGTACAGTATGTTCAAAACACAGGTTTCACCACAGCACTTTGTTCTTTTTTCCTACGATTGTACATTTTCCAAGTTTCTCATGTTGTTGCCAAAGCACAAGCAGCTTCTCCATCTCCCTCTGTCCAACACACCTGGCTGCAGCTTGTTTTAAAATCCTAAATCTCAACTAAGTTTGATATATTCAGGGCAGCCAAAATGTGTTTATGAGCAGATCAGAAGGTTTAAGATTTCATCTGTAAACATATTACATTGCCAGGACAAGTTTCAGTTTCAAATAATTTCAGATAATGCATAAAAAGCAGCTGGTAGTCCTAAATAAAATAAACATTTACATGGAATGAATTAATGTATTAAAATTAAATTATTAACATGTATTTTAGTTTGCCTGACTCCACAAGAAAATCACTGCTTTTCTAAACTGAAAGAAGGGATAAAAATAGAAGAGAACAAACTTAAATTAAAGTGTCATTCACAATAAAGAAAAACTAATTTATGGCAAACTAAATTAATGTATTTTATTACATTTTTTGACACAAATCTGGCTATTCTTGACTGTCTTGTATTTCTTTTTTGCTATTTTGTACTTTCCTTTTGTATTTGATCTGTTTTGTTGTAATTTTTTTCTGTGTCTTTGCATAATAAATAAAATATGAAAATAAATTATTAAAATAAATTAAATTAAATAATTAAATCAAATTAAATTAAATTAAATTAATGTTTTTTTTAAACACAAATCAGCCTGTTCCTGACTGTCCTGAAATTCTTTTTTTTCCATTCCTTTTGTATTTGATTTGTTTTGTACATGTACTTGCATAATTAAAAATGCTAAATAAACAAATAAATAACAATCAATTTAAAGAGAAACTGAAGGCAAAAATGTGTCACTCGTTTGCCATCAATCCAAACGAGTTTGCACTTGGCACATTTTTTGTGTTTTGTATTGATTGTAAGTTTGGAATGTACTATAAGTCACACCATGTTTCAGATAATACAAATTCAGACATATTCTGAAAATCAGTACATATTTAAAAAAAAAAAAAAAAAAAAAACACTGAACTGCTGCCACAAAATGTAACTTCAGTTAGTTGTAGTGCTAGAGATGTGACTTCAAATCTGTCTTACCAAAATCAGAAAAGGCTGATAGCTGTAAGCTGTCAGTGTCCCTTCACGTTACTTGACATAAACCATCACAGAGGCTTGTACCCTAGTCTCCAAAAACTGTCACCAGTTGCTAAATATTGGGATAGCGACTTCCAAGTCCAGTGGCTGTCTGTAAAAGTCAATGTCCAGACATGTTTACAATAACGCATTAGTTAAATGCCAGCCTGCTGCCATTGGAGTGTGGAAACTCTTGGCAGACACCTGGAGTTTGGAAGATGCATCAGCTCTGAAACAGGGTGGCAGGAGCAGTCAGATGTTATTAATTGCAGCATTACAGAGGATCTGTAAAAGAAGGTACGGGACTAACAGCTTTTCTCTCTCACTTCTCCTCGGGGTGAGTGTCGCATCTCTCTGCTCTGCTCTGCTCAGGCCTCCCACTCATCGCTCCTCCAATTAGCATATCAATTGTGTGCAGTGTTTTATATGCAGGCCTACAAGAAGCAGTCCGTGTGTATCCCACTTTACATTGTGAATCACAGAGTATACTGCAGCGACCATCAGAGTACCTATAAAACCTTTCATCTAAGTGGATGTAATGCAGTTTTTGTGACCAATTCAAGGCTTAATAGGTCAGATATGGTAATTTCCATGAGTTTTCATGGGTTCTTGCTAGTCATGTAGATTTGAATCTTTCTTTTGCTGTTTTTCAATGATAAAAGTTTTGAGTCTTTCAGAAACAATTGTCATCTGCTGTTTAAACACTGTAATGAACATGTGAAATGTAAAATGAACTATAAATAGGTTTGTGTGAGAAAGAGAATGCAATATGGGTTGTTGTTTGATGATAATTCATTCATTCATTTTCCTTCAGCGTAGTCTGTATTATAGAGGTCATCACAGCAGAATGAACCACAAACTATTTCAGCATTTGTTTTATGCAAAAGATGCCCTTCAAGCTGCAATGCAGCATTGGGAGGCACCCAAACACATACAGCAACTTACACCCATACAGTTTATTCAATTCACCAATAGCGCATGTCTTTGGACTGTGGATGAAACCCACACAAACACAGGGAGTACATGCAAACTCCACACAGAAATGCCAACGTTGCCAGGACTCGAATCAGTGACAGTGCTAACCACTAAGTCACTGTGCCACCTGCTTGGTGATCATAAAATAAATAAATAAATAAATAAAATTTAAAAATCGAAAGGGTTTAGAATGACATAAGGACAAGTAAACGGTAATTTCTGGGTGGACCATTATTTCTGTTTACCTTCTAGCTTAAATTAATACTTCTGGGTGCGTGCCTTGTGCACAGTCGTGCATTTATACTTTTGCGTGAAGTTTGTGTTTCTTTGTAGGTGATTTTTTATTTTTGAAAGCTACAAGTAGCTAAAACCGTGCAACACCTTTAATCATAAGGTAAACACAAAACAAAAGTTTCCATCTGGAGCTCCTTCACATGGCTCGACACTTGTAAACAATCGCTCCATCAAGCTCGCGGCTCTCAGCACCGCCCACACTCATTTCCACTACCAAGTCGACCATTTAAAGAGTTTGCGCGATGTGTCGTTGCAACATGTAGTTACATTTATTGAGAGGTGCATGCCAGCGTCGGCGTCAGCCATGGCAAGGGCTAAGTGACTGTGTGGAGGCTGCGCCGGACCATAAACATACACTTGATGCAGAAGTATAAATCAGCTTTTAGTGTTTAAAGGGTTATCACATTAAATTGTGACAGTACAGATTTCCCAAAAAAGAAAAAAGCTTTAAAAAACTAGATGTGAGATAAAAATTGAGCCAAAAAAACTTGATGGAACATGTTTTGCTGACAGATTTGTTGTTTGGACTGATTCGTGTATTTGTTAAGATTTTTGAAAATTTTGATTTTTTTTGTTTGAGTTCTGATTAGATTTCCTAAAACATAATTTCTGGTGTTGAAAAAAATATATATATTTTGAGTGTTTATTTTGAGTGAGCACTCAAATTAAGGGTCTGTGTGTAACTGGTTTATTAAAGGAAGGTTTTCTGATAAAAAAATAAAGAATTTTGACTAAAACTGCATTGAAACTCAGTGACCAAAAAGAAGCGTTACAATTGTTTCCATAAATCTATTTAACTACTTTTAACGACAATCACCAATATTATATCTCTAACACCAAATAAGCATATTAAAGTCCAATCCCAATTCTATTTTTGTACCCTTCCCCATTCCTCTTGGCCCTTGAAATAGAGTGTAAAGGGGCAGGGCTTCAAAATTTATTTCTAAGAAATGGAACCGCACTACAACACCTGTACACCTCATCGTGATCTCGTGCTTTATATGAGATCGACGATCGCGACTGTAGTTATTCTAGTTGCATTATTTTTTGGTATTTATCTTCAGGAGATCACTGAAGGCAATGATATTATGTTATCATAACGATTCAATGTGGCTATTAGATCATACCAGACTCTGTAAAAAGCTCATTCCCAGCCACTAGACTTTTCTGACAGGGTATCCTAGTGTCATCGAGGGTCAGTATGTTGTGGGAGTCAGGACAGCTATACAGGGGTTGTTATTGGGATTTATAGATAGCAAAATTTTTACGGTTTAGTGGTTTTTTAAAGCATGATGCTAAAACACAAATGCGGTTATGAATGTATTAAAATGTGTTTGCTTGTTGTAAAAATTCGCAATAATTTAAAAAAATCTAATTTGTTTATCTCTTTACTTCCATGTGCAGCCATGCTGATGTTGTAGATGGTGTATTCTGGAAAATTTTCTTACCCTTTGGTTTCAAGTGAGGTCCTGAAAAATCTTTGTTTTGAGGGGCATCTAGCCCTTGCCCTTAACCCTACACCTTTAAGCTATAGAGAATTTGTGACAGAGTTGAGGGGTAGAAATGGGATTGGGCCTTAAGTATTGTATCATGTGACACTGAGCTGAAAATTTTGCTTTTTCACCAGAGGAATAAATTACTTAAAAATAGAAACTGAAATAGAAACTGTTTAGATTGTAATAACATATCACAATGTTAATGTGTTTTACTCTTTTTGCCCAAATATGAATTCACAAACAAACAAAAAAAAGATACATAACACTGAATTTAACACAGTAATGTGCAGAGAGCTAACAATAATGTTTACAGAAGTAAAGGTGAGACTTTCACTAGTTTTTATGATCTGTCATTGCAAAAAAATATTCAAGATATAGTGAACCTAACAGTTTGAAAAGCCAATCAATGAATTTTCTGTCTTGTTGGTGACAGAAATGTTAGGTACAGGCATTTTTGTTGCCTTTACTTTTGGTTAACATTCTGAAATCACATGTGGGCGTCATGACAAATCTGAAAGTCCAATTATATGGAAGAATACTGTAAAACACTGCTGTGCAACATGCGCAGAGAGACACAGCACTCCAGAGACTCTATATTCAGCAATTATTCATTTCAGCAACGCATGTTTTGACGAACAAAAGAGTTCTCAGTCGAGAGAGATAATTAAGTAATTAAATCACGTAGCGTTGTGCTTGTTTTCAGCAAAAACATGCAACAAAAAAGCCTTCAGGTGATGTGGCCGAGCTCAGCGTTTCAATTGCGTGACTGTGAAAGGTCGATGGGACCGCTTACAGGCTCTGCTCCAAAGACAGCACACATTTATGTGGGAATTAACAATCCCGCTTTGAGGAACACAGGGATTAAAATGTCTGTTACTGGGAAATATATTTTGCCTCCTCGACTTCAGGTTGTGGTTTTATTAACTTTATTATGAATGTAGAAGTGTACAGTTCAAACACAGTTAGCATCTAGCCAGAGGTGTCAAACACAGTAATTATCAAATTACACATTAGCAAATGAGGTGAATTATTCAGCAACAATATTTGAAAATTACGAATGTGCAAACTGTAGCTGCAGTGATGAAAAAAAATAGCTATGTTTGAGCATTCTGTGCTTTTTTAGGGTCAAATTGCTCAATTATTTTGGTTTATTTACTGTAGATGACTTTGATCTGTGTTGTGTTCCTATTTCAAAATCAGCACCGTTGTTTCGGAAGTGGCTTTTCAGCTGCCTCAGAGGATGTCAGTGTTGAGATTTGTTAAAATTACCTGTACTAACAATGGAAACTTGTTTCCAAGGTGAAAAAGGGTAATTGTCACTTTTTATTTTTGTAAAGTCCAAATTATGAACGTTTTTAAATCAAAAGTTTTTGTCTGACACAGGCTCATTTTGAAAATGTACCCCCATATACATTTCTGGAGAATGTGAATTATGTAGCTAGAGCTACACATGGCTTCATGTCATTTCAGTGGACTTGAGACACAGAGAGAAGTTGACCGTGATGATGGGGTTTGTCACTCTAAACAATTAAACAAGTAAAAAAAACAGGGTGAGAATGTGTTAAGATCTGAAAACCTGGTGAAAAAAATATGGCTTCTGCGAGGGGTTTTCCTGTTATGGATTGCTTTTGAAAACACTGTCGGTTGGGTTGAAGAAAGGGGGTGGGTGAGGGATCGATCGGTTGTTCAGATGGTCATTCAGTCAGTTAGTTGACAGCGCCCTCTGGTGGATTTATGCAAGAACAACAGACGTGAATGGCACTCGCAAGAGAAATTCGAGATCTGAAAAAGGGCCCACAGCAGCCTCTGGTTGATTCACAAATACAAAAACTGCCCGAGACGTTTTTCCCACTCTCCAGAAATTTATATAAGGGTACGTATCAATAATGAACCTAGGTTGTTTTTTTCCTATAAAATTGTGAATTGATATCTCACATTTAATGATCTCTTTCATTCTCAGTGCTGAAAGTTTATATCTCAATTCTGACTTTTTCTGACAATTCTGACAAGGCTATATTTAACTGACACAGTAATAAAACATAATATTGTGAAAATTATTAATATAATAATTATTATTGTGTAAGTTATTACCACTAACTGATGTATTTTTTATCACGTACCGATTGCACCAGGATCATTCTGATTACGTACTCCTATATACATTTCTGAAAATACGTCCCAGGGCCTGTTTTTTTTTTTGTTTTTTTTTTGCAGTTTTTGTTTTTGTGAATTGCTGTGTACTCTTTTTTTAGATCTCAAATGTCTCTTGTGAGTACCTTTCGCACCTGCTGTTCTCACGTAAATCCACCAGAGGCCACTGTCGACTGAATGACTTACTGACTGACCAATCGACGATCCCCCCACTCTCCCCTTTACCCAAATCCAACCAATAGTGTACCACATTCTCACCCTGTTATTTACCTATTTATTTCATTTTTTAGCTTGTGTTATTGTATTGCTTTCTGGAACAATTCTTCATCAGATTCAAACCCCATTCTTGCAGTCAACTCCACTCTGCGTCTCAAGTCTGCCGACATACATGGCAAGCTACTGGACAAACCGGTAACAGCAAAAAAGTCGTCCATACGGAAGTAAGAGGTCAGATGGTAAGCGAGAAAATAAATCGCGTCATACTGCCATGTATTGTTCATTTTAAAGGTAAAATGGAACCATACGTAGCTCTGATTATATAATTCGCGATCTCCAGAAATGTATATTGGCCTACGTTTTTAGAATGAGATGATTGAATTTATTCATGGTTGGACCCCAGACTTTTATAGGAGGTCTACATCTCTCTTTTCTTCCATAGTTACATTTCATTTGTCTTAATAAATAAACACTCTTATCTGTGTCACTTTTTTGCATTGAGAACAAATTAGCAAGCAAGATGCTGAGCCACTAACCACACATTGATGAGACAAGTATGTCACCATGGTTTAAATCCCATCAAGTGAGCTTTGTGTGTTTATATATCACTGCCAATTTACTCTCTAGAGAATGTACCAAGCAGCATACACACCAGCTCACTGCAACAAGTTGATAACAATATAATGATGTATAATTAGTGCAGTATGCTTTAACACTGAACCCAACAAACTTTCCACAACAGGCAGAGAGTACAGACTTGAGCAGCGGTCACACTGCACTTGTCGCCCCATACACTTCTATTCATATCCAGATTGGATATAAATGCTTGGAAATGCAAGCTTGTGCAACAAATTGTTGCATCTCACTGCATTTGAAAGTTCAAGTTTGGTGAACTTTGACCTGCGATAAGCCCAATAGAAGATCAAAACGTTACTCCTCTGCTTTTATGGAGCAACTCTTTTTTTTATCAATGCCGCATCTTGTTTTATCCCACCCCTTTCTTGCATTGTCATATGACAGAATTTTGCATGCTCAAACTCTAATGTGATTGCAGATTTGAAGAGTTTTATGATTTTATTTTATGCATTGGAACATTTCTAATATGCCGATTTGGTGTTAAGGAAACTTTTCTGTTTATTTTCTAAAATTTGTATAAACGAGCATAATAGTTTTGCAAAAACAAGATTTTCAGGTCTCTTTAATAGAAAAGAGTTCAAACAACAGTTTTTTTTTAAAACAGAAAACATTTGGAACATTACAACATTGCAATCGGCATACTATCTGTCATAAATATACACTACCTGACAAAAGTCTTGTCGCCTATCCAAGTTTTAGGAACAACAAAAAATAACTTGACTTCTAGTTGATCATTTGGTATCAGAAGGGGCTTATATGAAAGGCAAAGGCCTCTAGGTTACACTTATTTTACGAAAATAAAATATGATCATGCCTTGATTTTTAATTATTTAATTAGTACAGTAAGGTCTGACTTTGCTTAGACAAAATTCTTGTCACTTTACAGAAATAATGTACAGTATAGAATATAAAGTCATGGTATAGTGAAAAAAGAATGAATATTGTGTATGACTCCCATGAGCTTGGAGGACTGCATCCATACACCTGTGCAATGACTCAAATAACTTATTAATAAAGTCATCTGGAATGGCAAAGAAAGCGTTCTTGCAGAACTCCAAGAATTCATCAAGATTCTTCACCTTCAATGCCTCCTCCTTCATCTTACCCCAGACATGCTTAATAATGTTCAAGTCTGATGACGGGGGTTGGCCAATCCTGGAGCACCTTGAACTTTTTTGCTTTCAGGATGTGGAGGTTGATATATAGAAAGTAGTGCTATCCGGCTGAAGAATTTGTATTCTCCTGTGGTTTGTAATGTAATAGGCAGCACGAATGTCTTGATACCTCAGGCTGTTGATGTTGCCATCCACTCTGCAGATCTCTCACATGCCCCCATACTGAATGTAACCTCAAGCCATGATTTTTCCTTCACCAAACTTGACTGATTTCTGTGAGAATCTTGGATCCATACAAATTCCAATAGGTATTCTGCAGCATTTGTGATGATTGGGATGCAGTTCAACAGATGATTCATCTGAAAAATCGACCTTCTGCCACTTTTCCAATCGATCAACTAGAAGTCAAGCATTATTTGTTGCTTTTAAAATTGGGATAGACGACAAGACATTTGTCAACTAGTGTAGTATTCGAAAATAAATTTAGCACATTACAAATCATAGTGTTGAAATTAATATACCAAAGTTACACTGGTGGTCGACTATTTCTGGAGGAAAAGTGCAGAACCACGTGTTATAAACCATATCTCATGTGAATTCAATTAGAACTACAAATGCTGTTTAAAAGTTTTAAACTACAAGGAAAGCGAACACACTAGGCCAATGGTTAAGTAAAGAGGTTTAAATAAAGAAGTTATTTAAATGATAATGTTGATGTTGAGTAATGGATAATATTTAAATCATGTTTTCACCATTATAATTCACCTGCTACAACAATGTGAACTTACACATTGTTGATAACGTGTTTGGTTATCAACTTCTAAAAGCATATTTCTGCAAACACCTAAAGGAAAAAATTCTCTGCAGATTAACCCACTGCTGCTTCTCCAATATGGTAGGAAATTAAACATGAAAGAAATGTGGATGATATGTTGAGATGATTGACAGGCCACATAACTAAGCAACATAACGTCCCTTAATAAGGAAATAATATGTCCCAAAACATGCATATTCTTCTGTTACAGACGCTTTTTTCCACACAAAAAAGAGCTGTTAGCATATTGTACAGGCAAATTGGGGTGCAGCAAATGTCTTCACTGACACTTAATTTTTCATTTAAAGATAGTCTAAAAATGTAAATTATTTTGTTATACTAGTTGAAAAGTCTCATCACATCCAGATAATCATCAATAATTAAAGCTGTCTGATTAGATATTCTTTGGAAGCCTCCATGCTCTTCGTGCATTAAAAAAAGTTGATTATGTCTGTTCAAATTCTAATGTTAAATGCTTCCCATCGGAATGTTGTCTCAACTTTTTAGAAAACTTTCAGTTTCTTTCTCATGTTAACTTTTACTGTTTCAATTTAGTTTTTTACTGATCACTTTATGATATTTTTATGACACTACGAAGCTAAATAGGCTCAACCCTCATTCATTTCCATTATACAGAAAGTCTAACACAACAAAAAAGGCGCTCAAGTTTGGAACAACATGAGGGGCGAGTAAATAACGACTGCACTTTTATTTTGAGTGAAACTACCACTTTAAAAAGAAGTGACGAATGGAGAGAAAACCGGAAAAGCAACAGAAAAGCAGAGAAGGATAAAGCGAAAGAGATAAGCGCAGAAAACGAGCCTGTCTACAGCTTATCTTAACACATCGGCTACAAAAATATCTTATTTCTGTTTCATACTCTTGTCCTTTTTTCCCTCTCACTCTCCTTCTTGTCTGCTCTCTTTGCTGTCACAGATTTCGCTTCCTGTGCCCAAAATATGAATATTTTAGAGCTAAGAAGCTTAAAGGGAACAATGAAATGGCCTGAAGTTAAATCATACCCCATTTCCAGCTTTACAGAGCAAAGAGAGCGACTGAGTGAGTGAGAGAAAGAAAGAGAGAGACTGAAGGAGAAGGAAAGCAAGGGAGGAGAAGCTTTTTTGGAGTGATGAATGCAGTACGGTGTATCTCACAGTAACGACAAAATTCATCCTCATTTATTGGAAATTTCTGGACATCACAGGTCATGCATCAACAAGCCATTTAACAGACAAAGTTGGCAGGACATAAAAAAACTAACAGAGTTGAAGAATATTACCTTGAAATGAAGAAAATGCACAAAAGTTGAGGGTTTAATATATGGTTTTAGCAAAAGTTTAATCTAAGAATCAGTGACTAAGTAATAAAAGTGTCTGTTTTCAGTTTGCATGTTAATGTGGATATCTCAGACTAAAGCATTTCTGTTTGCAAGAACAAGTTTGCAAGGGAAAAAGAGCTGGCTAAGTCCCCTCGTTCCCAAAGTTCTGTATTTATTTCTTCACTTTTTTGGGGGGGATTGTAGTTTGCAGGGAATAGACGTGCTCCCATTGGCATCACAAGCAGCGAATTCA
The DNA here is from genome assembly GCF_052040795.2 of Danio rerio. Classification (NCBI taxonomy): domain Eukaryota; kingdom Metazoa; phylum Chordata; class Actinopteri; order Cypriniformes; family Danionidae; genus Danio; species Danio rerio. The sequence continues at coordinate 24,141,979 of NC_141028.1, forward strand.
GGCTCAAACCAAAATGTCTTTGATGTTTTTTTTTGACGGTGGAATCAGAACAGAGGCTTTAAAAATAGAAACAGTTGGATTGAGTCTTCATGAAAGCCTTCAATGCTTTCCAAAAGAACACCACTTATTTAACTCGCGGATGTGCGGGTCGAAGCTAGGACAGCACATTGTTTCAGCATTGATATCACATCGATGGATACCAGTGACCTGCGACTGTTTTATGCTTTTAAAAGCATTGAGACATAAGAAATTGTATTGTTTGTAACTTTATTAAGGATGAATTAAATTGAGTTATTTTTTTTTTTTTTTTGTATTATTCAATTACTGTACCTGGATATTTTAGACTCAGGAAATGATCAAACACTGTTTATTTAAATTGTATATATATATATATATACCATACTGGCATGAAACTTACAAAATACAAAAATGACCAATAAAAGTCTGTTATTGATCCTCTGCTGGCTGATTTGCTGTTCATTCTAATCGCGAGCCGTTTGTGTTTTATTTTGTGTGTTATATTCATCACGGTTTGTGTTTTTCTGTCATTTCGAAATAGCCTATATTTTCACTTTGTCACAGTTATTAAATCAGTGTGTCAGTGGCACAATACAGGCTACTTGTGTGTGTCAAACATTTTGGTGAATTACATTTGTTTGGGCTGGTTATATATTTGAAATTAAGAGAAAATGTTGACTTTAGCGATGACGAGGCTTCATTTAAACTGCAGAAGATGCCGTCTGACAACGAGGGGAAAATGCCTCACAGCAGCTGTTTTCCATCCTATTAGATCGCATTTCTTTAAATGATCAGTCCAGGAGATGGTGCTGATGGACAACAGTATTAGTTCAAAGAGGATAAAAGCAGGTAAAATAGATTAAAACTATCGTTTCAAAACTGTCCAAATGTGACTGTTTACACGCATCAGCTGCCGACCGGAAGTTCTTCGCATTCTCCTTGCGCATACACGCAAAGCATAATGGGTAATTTTGCATTCCAAGAAAAAGGTCTATATCTGAACTATAAACTGTTCTCCCAGTACTTCTGTTATTTAATTGTTTGCAACTAACCGAAAAAGTGTAAAAACTGAATCTCTCTCGATCAAACGCAGATTTGAAGGCAGCGATTCGAAGGATTAATAAACATAGGCAAATCAGTATCATTTATCAGTCATGTTGCGTGGGTTTGAATTGAGATCACGATCTTTTAATGTTTACCTGTGCAGCTTTACACTGAATTCATTAATGCAGGCTAAACAAGCTGTGACAGAAAACACCTTTATTTAATAACCTAAGAAAGCATTTACACACCTAAGAAAGCACCAGAACTTTTTCCTATCCTTTTACAGGGAAGCCAAAATGCTTTCATACACGTGATTTAAATGACGTAGAAGAGGCGATCTCTCTGCAATTGTTATAAATGTTGGATTAACCTACAAGCTCAAAAGTTATTAACCCATGGTTTACGGGAATTCCGAACTTCGGATTGTAATCCGTATGGATCACGGATTCCAATGATCAATTATTTTCAAATAGAAATATTCATGTCATCTGCTGAAATTGTATTCATATTGCATTATATATACTGTATATATATCACAAAAAAACAATGTTTTTCCAATATCACAATTTCATGGCGTAGAATGACAACTGCCTGTTCTCTTATGTCACCTTAGTCTTGATACTGTCACTTAAGAGTGTAATTAAAAATAAAGTTTGTCATAATGCCAATCCAAAAAAAAAGTAGGACTTTGGCAAGTAGCACTTTCACTTCGACAATGCTCAGGTTTATCTCCCACCATTGCCAACAAAGAACTAACAATTCCACTAACAAGAGGTATAGAAGACAAAATGCGGGCCAGCAAATAGATTTTACAAAAAACTGCTGTGTGTTGAATAGTCTGGTTCAGACGAGTGATTGGGAAGGTCATTTAAACCAAATTCAGGAATAATAGCAGCAAGAAGACACAAGCTCCAGAAGGGTGAGGGTCATCGTCCCATTAAGACTCAAGAATTGAATAGGGTTTTTTTTTCCCTTGAAAAATAAAATTGGTTTCTGAAGGTTATTTCTTTGTAGCTAGCAGATGAAATGAATAGGGAGTGTCTGTTATTCCAGGAGAGCCTAAATGCGAAAAGCAATCAGCATTTATTTAATACCAGCTGACTGATAAAAAAAAATATGTTGCCCACCAAAGAGTGACCAATTTTAATCATGCAAATAAAAAAAATGTAATATACAATAAATGTACTTACAAAAAATATTGTAGAATAAATAAACACATTTTTCTTGTACAAGTAATTAAAATCAAAGTTTTATCAAATGCAATGTCAAAACTTCACTTCTCTAATCAATAATCGATTATATTAATCTGACTGGCAAACTATAATCACTTTGCTGAACGGAAGAGTGAACAATTTAAATGAGTGCGACACAAAAGAGTTCTTTGGTCAGCAAGTTCTCAGTTCTAGGAAAATCATAAAAGGGTCTGACTAAGCTATTGACTTCTGTGAGAGGAAAGAACTGCAAGTCAAGGGTAAGTCAGAGAACAAAGGCGGGCTTCCTTATATTAATTTGAATCTGCACTGCAGCTCTACCCGCATAATAGACATTTAATGGCTTTCAGAAAACGTACAATACAATTTATTGAGAGTTATTGACAAATGACTCTTGAAAAAGCCAGGGTGTTATCGGTGACATGACTAAATTGACGTGTGAATGCTTAAAGAACCAAGAGACAATTATTATGAACCCTTAATGATTTTCACTAAAAGTTTTATACTGTAATGAATGGACAGACTGTTTCATGTGCTGAAAATGAGTTGTGGTGACCCCCGATAAAGAAGGAAATATGCTGAAGGAAAGTGACAGTGTAGACTTAAGGACTGCAGCCATTTTAACTCTAGCAAAATGAAAATCTGTGTGGTTGCCATGATGCTGCTATAAAAGATCTGTTATTCTTTTCATCAAAAACATTGTGCATCTGATACAGCCACATGGCACATACTGTATGGAATTTTTTATTAAAGCGTCAAATTATTATATTGTTAAAATGTCATGCACATACTGTCTCAGAGTTTTTTGGAACAGTACTGAAATATCAAAATTATGAATGATGCTGATGACAAGGTTTTCAAGCAAAAACTAATGACTACATTACATTTTTACCATGATTTACAGAAGACAGCTACTAAGATGTCATTGATGATGTTTTTAGTGTTATAGTTAATATTATTTTAATCACCTAAAACGTAATACAATCAAGTATGGTCACTTACTATTTATTAAGAACAGATCAGAATAAGTATGATAAGTATATAAGTACAATTATTTTGTTCATTATCAATTATACAAAATGATGATGTAAATCACTTCATACATATTTCAGTAAGCTATTTTAAACTTGTAAATAGATTCTTTCTACTTGATTTTGTCAGTTTAATTGATAATTTCATAAAATGTGAAATTCATTCATTTATTTTCCTTTAGCTTAGTCGCTTATTTGTAAGGGGTTGCCACAGCGAAATGAATCGCCAACTATTTCAGCATGATATACGCAGCACAACCCAGCACAGAAAAACACTCATCCGTTCACACACACACACATACACAACACATCCAATTTTGGACTTGAACCAACAACCTTCTTGTTGTGAGGCGACAGTGCTAACCACTGTACCACTGTGCTGCCCAAAATATGAAATACATTTTAAAATTAATACATCTATTTGCTTTAGCTGTTGATAAATGTGTTTTGTCAATTTTCCATATGAATTTCTTCAATTTAATTTGATAAAAAAAAAGCAAAATGTAAAAAGTAATTTTGCAAATTAATGCAAAATGTTTTGCATACATCTGAATTATTATATGGATGCATTATGCATATAAGTTTTGAGTATGAATTAGCGGAAAAAATGTTTTGTTTTGGTTTTATGGCTAATGTTGATGCATTATCTATAAATGCCAATATAGTGCTATCACATCAAATGATTTTACATACAGTAAAGAGCATAAATAATGTGGACGAAATTCACAAAAAGTTTTTGCAAAAGAGTTTACAAAAAAATCTGAAATATGAAGGTGTTTTTTTTTTTATGCTAATCATTTAAACAATGCTGGCTTTGGCATTTTATCAGTCGACCACTGTGAATATTCATTTTCATATTTGTTCAAAATTACATTCAACAGTGTTAAACTATTCATTATAATTAGGGATGCACAATATGATCAGAACATTGAAACTAGCTGATAAAGGCCTAAAATCCTTGATACTGAAAATTATGATTAATATCTTGCTGTTTAAATAATGTGTTGATTTTTGCACCTGCAAGAAGGTCTGTGTGTATCTTTGTGTGTGTGCATGCATGCATTTGTGCTCGAGTACTTGCATTAATTTGTGGCTAAAAGGAGCTGAAAATGAGCAACACATCAGACATTGGCAAAAATCCAATAACATGCATCATTTTGATTATTATTTTGTAGAGTTTACAACACAGCTAAGTGCTTTGATAAGGTTTGTGATAGCGGTTCACACCCGAAAGTTTAGTACCGTCTCAAAAGGAGCACACAGTCTGTGATAAACCCGTTTATGATGATTATGTGCATCCCAGCATGCCTTCAGAAGAGCAGAATGAATGCAGTTATATATCATATCCTGGGCTTTAAAAGAGATTGTGTGTGCGTGCGTGTGTGTGTGTGCCCACACTGAGAGTGTGTGCTGGCTCACATTGCGATGAGTCATGCAGGAAGTGTAATAGCAGTATCATTAGCATGTTATCCACATCCGCCCACTCAGCCTCTCTCCCTCTCTCTCTCACACACACACACACACACATGCACGCGCACACACACACACAGCTTTCAATTGTTGCAGATGACAAACACCTCTCATTGATGATGCTAATCATTGCCCTCTGCTAAGCAGTGCATCAACAAAAAACACAAATGCACAGATGTACACAAAATACACAAGTGCAGTTGCCAAACACAAAAATGTTTCACAATAATGTGACAAAGAAAGCACCCAGAAGTTAAGCAGAGGATCAAAAACGGATTTACTAGATAATACAGAAAGATTCAACTGCCGCCAGTTTCCCTCAACACGAGCTGGGCTTTTTACATTCATACAAAAGGTCAATAATTCAGAGGAGAAAGAGTCTCAGAAAGTATTTAGCACTAAGCAGTTTGCTAAATTGAAAATCCATAAATGGAATATCGCTATGGTAACAGGTTTTTTCACATATGATTCTCTGCCATTACTAGTAATGTGTTACTGTAACCACATTACATTTGACAGTAACTAATGCATTACTTTTGAAACATATTAACTCCGTTACTGTTACAATATGATGCGCTTGTCTGTTACTTGGTAAATAAATTAATTTTGGCTGCAATCTACAATACATCTTTCTGTTTACAGCAGTGACGCATTGTGGGATTGGTGGATGCCAACCAACTACTGTAAAGAAGGCGTGTCGTGTACGAGGCGCCAGACTGGACAAAAGTGAAAAGCAGAAGTGAAAGACAAAAGTGAAAGTAAAAGCAGAGAGACAGGTGCACATGAAAGATGCCAAGTATGCGAATAAGAGAGATCAAATGTGTGCAAGGTTGGCCAATTGTGACTATTAACGTTATTACTATTATTAAAAAGTATTACTAATACTAGTTTGTTGTTTCAAATAAATAAGCACACATTTGTAATCTGTATAACAAAATTGAAAAATGCTGCGATTTATTTATTTAATTTGTTAAACATAATTTTTATAGCTGTATACAATAACAGATTTTGCACTTTGAATATACACAGCTTACTTTCCATAAGTTGTTGACATATTACATTTAATTTGTGTTGTTTTTACATTTCATTTCATTTGTGAGCAGCTGTTATGTTTTAGTTTTGTCAAGAATGCATACAATTTATGGTTGTCTATAATAGCAGTTTATTTGGTGCTGAATTTCACCAAATTGATTCTAAATGATAATTCTAATTACTTATTTCATAAAGGTTTTGTGTTTGTTATATTATGTCTATTTTCATATTCAAGCTGTGAAGGAACTTGTTTAAGGGTTCAATACAACAACATTTATGATGCTGAAGCAATTTCAGTTTTTGTATTTTTTGCTTCTGAATATATTGTTCCAACCCAGGCTCATTCTGATTACGTACCACTATATACATTTCTGGAGAGTGTCAAATACATCCCAGGAGCTATGTTTTTTGCAGTTTTTGCTTTTGCAAATTCACCAAAGGCCACTGTGTACGCTTTTTCAGATCTTAAATTTCTCTAGTGAGTGCCATTTGCACCTGCTGTTCTCATGTAAATCCACAAGAGGCTGACTGTCTGTCTACTGACTGCATAACTGACCAATCGACTGACCCACTATTCCCTTCCCTAAACCCAACTGGTAGTGATTTCAAAAGCACTGATTGACCAACACTCACCCCCTCACCTAAACCCAACCAAAGTGTTTGAAAAAGCAATCCACAAAAACAAAATCCCTCTCCTGATTTTTACCACATTTTCAGCTTTTACCACATTCTCACCCTGTTATTTACTTGTTTATTTTATTTTTCAGCTTTTGTTTTTGTCTTACCTGCTTTCTGAAACAAGCATTCATTTAGAATTCAAACAGCATTTTCACGGTCAACTCTGCTCTGCAACTCAAGTCTGCCGACGTACATGTTGATCTACCGGACAAACTAGCAACAGTGGAAAAGCCATCCAGAGGTAAGCGGTCAGCTGGTAAGCGTGAAAAGGAATGGCATCATACCACCCAGAATCGTTTGTTTTAAAGATGAAATGCAGCCACATGTAGCACTGGCTACATAATTAGAAATCTCCAGAAATGTACAGGCCAACATTTTCAGAATGAGCCAATGTTGTATTATTCAGCTGGTTTAAAACATTGTTTTATTTTCATTTTGATAATGCTGGTCTGTCTTAAATAAATTAGTGCTTAAAAATTACTTTTTGTTTAAGTCTGCCTTGTGTTTTAGTTGTAAGAATGCAAATCTGTTGTGAGAAAGCTGACCAACAGTGCATTCTCCATGCAGCACTGTGGTGTTATAATGGCATTAATTGCAGCATTAAAACCGTTCTTTGGAAAAGTAACTCAAAAATGACTTAATTACTTAAGTGACCTAAAAACAGTAATGCATTACTTTTTGGTGTAAGTAATCGATAAAGTAATTACCTATTACTTATTATACAATAAAGTAGTTACTTCATTAAAGTAATGAAGTAACTAGTAGCTGTAACTGGTTACTATTTTTTTGAGAACTAGCTCAACACTGATTCTCTGAAGACCGAAAACAGTAACATCAGCAACAATACAGCGATAAAAATCGGAGAGCGTTTATTAAGTGTGCGCTTTGTCTTGAAGGTCTTTTTCTGACAGTTGGATTCAATTTAGTTTTATTGTGTTGGTTTAGAACGTCATTCACTTCTGTCTGAAATACTGCGCAGCTTCCAAAGTAAGAGAAAGTATTTTCAAAACAAAGTTAAATGGAAGTTTAATCAGTGTAATCTCTATTTAAAACTAAACAGAAGTGAAATTAAAAAGATAACATCTTGCAAGACTGTATGAAGGAATTAATGAATGTAATGTAAGTGAAAACTCTTGGATATTTCATTAAAGAGCTGTACCTAAAATCCAGAATCCAATACGACAAAACTTGCTATAAGATGAATGATGGGTATGTAGCTCCATCTGCCGTGATGAGGATCGTATGGCTCCTTCTATTAATATGTAAAATCTAAATTCACTTTGGTTGCGTAAGGTTTTTTGAGGCGAGTCTGTAAATAAAGATCTAAACAAATATCCCTGATTCACCGGGCTTTGCCAAACTGTGAGCAAAAATAGCCATGATAATTGTGAAGGAAGCGCTGATGCTTTGGGCCAAGGCTTATCTTATGCAGCTGCTAGCAGAACTGCTCTCAATCAGGATGAGGATAAAGACAAGGATGAGGGAAAGATATGGACGAGGAGACGGATAAGGTCACGGATGAGATGAGGATGAGAAAAGGGATGAAAAGAAGGATAAGAACACAAGAACAGGACTTAACAATAAGGCTTTTTCAGCTTGACATGTAGTTCGGTAGGCCAGAAGTTCGGCTTTGCAACATTTTTCAATCCAGGCTCACTGGAAATATGCGACTCTGGCTCTTCTACATATTTTACAGTGGTTTCTACATTAAATCAGCACAACAGAAAGAGAAAAATGCCAAGAAATATCAATGAATAATAAATGAAATTTCATTTTTATGCAGTCCTTTACAAAGACCTCAAAACACTTTAATAATGTGCATAAATAGTAAATACATATCTTTGCATCACATTGCAAATTAAAATTTTGTATATGGTTATGCTATGTGTATTTTCATACAACTACTTTTATTAAATATTAGGGGTTTTTTACATTGAGAAATAGAATAATGGTTTGGATATTGACTAACATATACAGCTGAAGTCAGAAATATTAGTCCTTCTGACTTATTAGCCCCTCTGTATTATTATTATTTTTTTGTTAATTTTTTTTGCAATTTTTTTGTTAATAATTGATTTCTTTTATCTTTGCCATGATGATAGCACATAATATTTGACAAGATATTTTTCAAGACACTGGTATTCAGCTTAAAGGTGACATTTAAAGTCTTAACTAAACTAGGTTAACTAAGTTAGGGTAATTAGGCAAATCATTGTTTATAATGATGGTTTGTTCTGTTCACTTTCACTGGGGTGGTACCTTTTGAAAAGGTACACATTTGTTCTTGAAGGGTTCATATTGCTACCTCAAAAGTATATATTAGTACCTTAAAAGTGCAAAAGTGTTCCTCTAAAAGTTTTAAGTAACTAATATGTACAAATGAGGTATTAATATGGACCTTTAAGATACAAAATTGTACTTTTTCAAAAGGTACCACCCCAGTGACAGCTTGCGTACCTTTATTTTTGAGAGTGCAGAAAACTGTGGAATAAAATGTAGAATATTCTAGACGAAATAAAACAAATGTCTTTGTCCAAAAGAATAACGCCCTATTCACACGGGGCGTCAGCGTCAACGCTTCCCATTCACTTTGAATGGGTGACGTCAGGCGTTGACGAACTGCATTGTGGATCCGTCTGCGCCGCTTCAGAAGCGTTCCTCGCTGCAGAAGTTGGGACCAGCTCAACTTTTCAAGCGCCGACGGAAGCGTCAGCCAATCAGATCGCTGTATGCAAATACACCAGCTCAGACAGTGGCATATTGCTGACTGAATTTCATTGGCTGACGCTTCTATGACAATCGTTTCAGCTCCAACTTCAGACACGCCCTCTGTCAAGCGTTGACGCTGAAGCCCCGTGTGAATAGGGCGTAATCCTTTGAAAAATCCCTTGATCTGTTAACATAATTTGGAATACAATTAAAAAAGAAAGAAAAAAAATCATAGGCGGACTAATCATTTTGACTTCAACTGTATATCAAAAAATTAAAAACAAACCAAAATTGAATATATAGTTTAAATAAAATGCTGAACTTGACCGGTCAGTCTGCATGACTGTGCTATTAGCAATTCAGTCCATTTCGGGAGAAGCTGTGAGAAATCAAGATAAATAGAAACACAACTGAAAATACTATACTATAAATATTATGTGCTTTCTAATCTGAGGCGTGCAGGTGCACCTGATGTGTTTGTCACAACAACAAATTATCATCTGACAACCAGAGCTCTAGTAGAAACTGAATGGATGGCTTTTTGGAGATTTCTGGGCATTAAAGGGACAGATAATTTGCTGTTCATTTACTCACCCTCAGGCTCAAAACGATGTAGGTGATTTTTTTTACCTGAAATTGTTGTCCTCTGGTATGCATAACTTATAATGAAATTATAAATTCCATCACTTTGAAATTCAAAAAAAACATTTGCATGCAAAAAAAATAGTTCATTAATTAAGTGACGAGGAGCCAGTAGATCAAGCATTAGTGGACGGTAAAAATAGTTTGTCCAGGCTGTGGATAACAGTGTTCAGTTTGTTGCACCAAGCAACCATTTTCTTTCATTTTGACACATCCTCAGAATCATCAGGAGCCACATGTATGAATTCGAATTTGTATGCATATGTTTTTGGAATCTTAAAGTGATGGAACCCACTGACTTTTATTATATAAAAAGACAATATTTTCAACTTTTATATATATTTTTTTAAATTTCATGTTTTCTTAATCAAACTTAAGTCGAGTTAAGCTTTATTTTCATTCTGCTATATGTATAGACATAAAGTGGAGGCAAATGATGGCTCTTGCATGATAACAGTGCTACATAAATAAACTATAAACATAAACTCAACACTGGATGTAAGAGCAATTTTCAAACAATTTTCTATTTATAGCTATCAAACTCAAGCGGTAATCTACCTATTCATATACTATAAATAATTAACTATACACACATGACAGACTATACAAGTACTTTACATAATACAGTACAATATTTTGCAAATTAGGTATGTAATGCATTTATTACTTGTACAAATATATTATTAATGTAAAATTTATATCAAATGTTTATATTTATAAATGTTTGATTATCAAAATGGTGAACTTGTGTGTTTAATGTGTGCAAGTGAACTGCAGCTCTCATGGAGTCTTCTGAACAAGCAGTTGTACACTGAGAACAAGCAGTCAATGTCAGCACTTTGGTTAAAAATATAATAACTTTCGATTTGTTTCTCACCAAACACCATCATAAACTCTAAGAACACTTGGAAAAACAGTATTGAAACACTAACAATATATTTCAGATGAACCCATTGTTTAATATTTAAAAAAGAAAATGGTTGATGTGCTTGCTTTTCACTGCTATTATGCAGAGGAGTGTGAGGAAGAATTATTTTTATGTCTCCATTTGCTATCTGATAAAGAAAGAAGGTTGTATGGAATTGAAACTACAGCAGGGTGAGATAATAATAGCTAAATTTTTATTTTGGATGAACTATCCCATTTAAATTGAATGTCCAGGATTAAATATACAGTTGAAGTCAGAATTATTAGCCCCCTTTCAATTTTTTCTTCTTTTTTAAAATATTTCCCAAATGGTTTTTAACAGAGCAAGGAAATTTTCACAGTATGTCTGATAATATTTTTTCTTCTGGAGAAAGTTTTATTTATTTATTTTTTTTGCTAGAATAAAAGCAGTTTTTAATTTTTTAAAAACCATTTTGGGACAAAATTATTAGCCCCTTTAAGCTAATTTTTTTTTCAATAGTCTAGAGAACAAACCATCATTATGCAATAACTTGCCTAATTACCCTAACCTGCCTAGTTCACCTATTAATCTAGTTAAGCCTTTAAATGTCAATTTAAGCTGTATAAAAGTGTCCTGAAAAATATCAAGTAAAATATTATTTACTGTCATCATGGGAAAGATAAAATAAATCTTTTATTAGAAATAAGTTTTTAAAACTATTATGATTAGAAATGTGCAAAAACAATCTTCCCTCCATTAAACAGAAATTGGGGAAAAAAATAAACAGGGGTAATAATAATACAGGGGGGCTAATAATTCTGACTTTAACTGTATATAGTCCATATACACAAGTTTACACCATGGCCATCAAAATTCTCTGTTAAAAACAAAAATCTCCCCATGTTTTTTTTTTTCTTTTCCTCCACCTGCCCAGGTTTCATGCATCTTTCACAGACTGAGATGTGTTCAGAGCGTCAACAATATCCTGATGACAATGCATCGAGAGTCACACTCTCTAAAGGTCAACCACCCACATGAGGGCCAATTAGAGCCTGCTGTCAACTGCTATCACATGTGAATTATCACCTCAGAACTGCAGAGAAGTGACGTCAGCCGATGAGAGGCCACAGATTTTGATGAATATTCCGTCCTCCATTCCCTCCTACTATTTATCTTGATTTTTCTTTTTGTTTTGTGTCGCCAATGTCTCCATCTTTCTTGTTAACACAATGAAGAAAGAGCTATTTTTTTAAACTTGAAGCTGCTTGCCAATCGCAGATGATGGATTCTTATAATCACTTCTGACCCTGATAAAGATCCTCTGCTGTAAATCTTTGAGTGGAGGTCTGTCTGACTATTTCACACTTTTGTTTTGTTTTTTATGTCCTTAATAAATCTAAAAGTTTAGTATGTGCTGAAAACTCTAAATGACTGTTCAAGCTGTGAACTACTAGTTAATTTATTTGATGGTTTAGAGTAAAAACAAAAAAATGATACAAATTTTAAATAATAATAATAATAATAATAATAATTAATAATATGCAGTGGAGCAGTAGGTAGTGCTGTCGCCTCACAGCAAGAAAGTCGCTGGTTCGAGCCCCGGCTAGGTCAATTGGCGTTTGTGTGGAGTTTGCATGTTCTCTCTGCATGGAGTTTACATGTTCTCTCTGGTTTCCCCCACAGTTCAAAGACATGCGGTACAGGTGAATTGGGTAAGCTAAATTGTCTGTAGTGTATGAGTGTGAATGGGTGTGTATGGATGTTTCCCAGAGATGGGTTGCGGCTGGAAGGGTATCCGCTGCATAAAACATGTGCTGGATAAGTTGGTGGTTTATTCCGCTGTGGCGACCCCGGATTAATAAAGGGACTAAGCCGAAAAGAAAATGAATGAATGAATGAATAATAATTATTATTATTATATATTTCAAAGGCATCTATTGGTTAATAATAATAACAACATTATTATAGAACAGGGTTAACAAATAATAAACCGTATTATTAAATATTATTATTGTTGATGTTGTTGTTGTTGTTTTTAATATTATAATTTTTATTATTTTTATAATAATAATTATTATTATTATGATGATTATTATTATTATTATTATATTTTAAAGACATCTATTAGTTAATAATATTAAAAATAACACTATTATAGAACATGGTTAACGAATAATAAACAGTATTATTAAATATTATTATTATTATTATTATTATTATTGTTAACAATAACAACAACAATAACAACAACAACAACAACAACAACAATAATAATAATAATAATAATAATAATAATAATAATAATACTGTTTATTATTCGTTAACCATGTTCTATAATAGTGTTGTTTTTAATATTATTAACTAATAGATGTCTTTAAAATATAATAATAATAATAATAATAATAATAATAATAATAATAATAATAATAATAATAATAATAATAATAATAATAATAATAATAATAATAATAATAATAATATAAAGCTTTTTGGGTTTCCCAGAGATGGGTTGCAGCTGGAAGGGCATCCGCTGCGCAAAAAAACTTGCTGGATAAGTTGGCGATTCATTCTGCTGTGGCGACCCCGGATTAATAAATGGACTAAGCCGACAAGAAAATGAATGAATGAATAAAGCTTTTTGGAAAAAAAAAATATTTTAAGGATTAAATTATGATTATAAGCAGCAAGGAATCTAGACACTACATCTGTGCAGTTGTTTCGATCAATGAGAAATCTTAAAAGACCTTTTTTTAGGTAACAGACAGAATACCTCAGGCTGAATTCTCTTCAAACTCACAGGTTTAAAGTCTATACTGTAAGTGGTTCAGGACAAATTAATAGCAGAGGTTTATACCCGAGGCAATGGATTTAAACAAACTCTACCCAGAACACCTTGTGAATATCAATATGCCTTGCCAGCACTACAGTATAATAAATCATACCAAGAGGATTTCAAGCACTGAAATAATTTTATCATAAGGACACTAAGATCAACAAAAAGAAGATCACTTGAACATCACAACAAGTGACGTCCTGTGTGTTGATTTATATTCAGTTAAAATACTTGGGGATAGTCAGCTCTAATACTCCAATAAGTAAATAATTGATGAATTGTGCATCAATCAGATCACAGTGAAAGACTAAAAATCCATATGAGGTTCTGCCCAAACTATGCTGTTGAGCAGATTTTGTGATGTACTTAATCACTTTTATTCATTCCCCTATAAATATTGTTCAGTGTTTCCTCTAGGATTTTTTCCAGGTGTGGCGGCAGGCCTTTTTTTATTTTTTTATTTTTTTTTTTTACACAGATTTACCTGTAACGTTATTTCAATGACAAATGTCGTGGGCGCAGTATTAGAAGTCAAGATAGCATTAATGTAATAGCTTGCATGCTGATTTCCTCTGCTCGTGCTCAAAACTTCTTGCATGCCCCCTTAAATATAAGCCGCTTCAAGAGTGTGCAGATTTTCTTGTGCGCTCTCAAATAAACGTTGCTGAAGTGCGGTTTAGTGTGTTTATGTTACGAGTATGTCTCCAGCATTTATTAGATTTCCTAGGAATATTTATGAATGTGTCCAATAGACTTACAGACAGTATTAATGCATCCTGAAGTAAAGTGAAACGGCTTTACGTCGTGTTTGCTGGGTCTCGAGCATCACGCACCTGTCAGTCAGTCAGTCAGCACGTCACCTTAAAGGGTTAAACAAATGACGCAAAGCACTACTACGGTTACAGAAAGGTTCGCGCTGTTATAATTTACTTACCCTTTAATATGTTTTGGTGCGATTATCACCCGTTGTTAAAAAAATAAAATGTTTTGAATGAGAAGCTGTAATGTAAAGTTTTTTTTTTTTAAGTATTTAAATGAGTACATTTTCACAATTATTAATCACAAACAAGTTTTGGGGAATAGCTTCACATGTTGAGATATTCCCTAATGTAGTGTACAATTGTATTTTTTAAATGTATTATTATATATAAATTTTTTGTACTGTTATTATTTTACTGATCACTTTTTTCATTGGAACAAAATTAATTTGCCATTAAAACTTTTCAGTTAAAGAGTCAATACTCAAATAATATTTAGTGACAATTTAATAACAAACTTAATTTGTACCACTACAGTTGAGGTCAAGAAAAGAATTTATGACACTGTCATAAAAGTCATGACAATTATAATAGACCCCATGACATATACATGAAACATGTCATGTTTATTTCAGATTTATGATAGTTATGTTGTCTCGGTAATGTCAAATTGTCATGACAAAGACAAACAGGTTATAATGTATTTGTTTATCAAGTTTCTATAAGAAAAACATCTAAAACAACGTCACTTTTGCATTTAAAATGGCATAACCTAGCAAATGACACTTAATAATAGTTGTCATAAGCATTCATAAAGCCTCATTTATATTTATTAATACATGTCATGATTATAAAAATCCTATAAATACCCCTTCACACAATGTTATATCTGTATGTATACACAACAGTTCTGTCTGGTTCTTCAATCTGACTGGCTTATAGCCATGCAATATTCCACAAATAACAGCCCTCCTACAGCCTCTTCACCTTTTACCTGTTTGTGTATTACTACGCCCACATACAGCGACAAGCAGAGGACATTCTACAGCTCAACAAATATCGCTGCTGTTGGACAACATACTTTATTTTTGAGGGTTTTTTTTAAGTCAAAAATGTAATTGTTAAGATTGTAGCTATGCCATTTATTTATAGCAGTGGTTCTCAAACTGTGGTACGCGTACCACTAGTGGTACGCAGGCTTCCTCCTAGTGGTACGCGGAGGAACCGCTGAATAATGAAAGAAACAATTAACACTTTTAATCCTTTAATGCGTAATATAACATCGATGTGATCAGCATTGGCTGTTTTGTGAAGCGTACGATCACAACGCTGTGCTTAGAATGTTTATTTTAGTGCATTGTGTCATAAGGTGTTATAAATCATTTCCCGAAGTTTAAAAATTGATTCTGAAGCGTGATTTGACTGACATGAAAAGTGGCCAATCACAGTCGACCTTGTCTAGTTGCGTGAAACGTAAGGGCGGGACAAATGCGTTCTGTGTTGCAGAGACAGAAAAAACAACTTAAAAACAAATGTTTTGTTGGATTAATTCTTCTCGGATGTTTTCACTATAGAGATGGCTAGCAGAGTAATTAAACCGCGGACATATTTCCTGCCATTTGATGATCTACAAACACGTTTCGCTCTTCGACAGCCAGTCTCTCGCCTCTGACCTGTCACTCCTCTAAATACATTCTGAATGGCGGCGCGGGAATGGAGGTATTGCGCAATTACTCAATTCTACAAATGTGGCGAGTGCTTTATTTTAACACGAGAGCGCATTCATGTACGCAAATCGCTAAAACAGATATGCAAGCTCTTAAATAGGCTTTTTTTTTTTTTCAAATGAACTGCAAGTCCTCTCAGGATCGCCTGTGTGCTCAGATTGAATACAATCGCGATCTTTCCATTATTAAAGTAGCCATTATTTATCTTTGTTCCTTGACTAAATTTAGTCAAAAGTATTCAAAGTTATTAAGTATTTAGAAATAGATTGATACATGATCGATGACATTGCTAATGGTCTTCTTATTTGGCTGTGTTGTGAAGTGAAACTTACTTTTAGCAAAGGTGTATTTTTTATTTTTTTCTTTACGACAAAATAATTATGCTGTAAATGTTTCTGGATGAGGTATTTGTGTGATTTATACATTTAGCTGTATTCTGATCTGTCTTAAAGCATTACAGGTCAAAGCAATCCGTTGTTACTTATTGTTTATTTATCAAAATTAACAATAAGGCTCTTAAAGCACTGCTTTGATTAATGTATTGTTGTCATTTCAAATACCTTAAGTAAAATGAAGTCATTTGTTTTATAAATTTTTTTTCACTGACAGTGTACTTGTATTTTTTTAAAAGTTTCTATTTTAGATTAGGTTAAATGTAAAATAAAATCTATATGTGATGTACAGTTTTTTAAGAAACAAATTTGCCATATTGTAAAGAAAAATAGTGTAAAATATGTAAATAAAAGGCTAAATTAAATCTTTTTACCATATACTTCAATTAAACCTTTCAAAGCTTGTAAATATCGTTTAAAAAAATGGGCAAAAAGTGTCTCTATGGCCTTAAAGATTATTTGGTAGTTTTACCAGTGCTATTGAAAAAGATTAATTGTCATGAAAGGAAAAATCGACCACACTTTCTTTGTTAGTGCAAATTCCTATACATGTAGCTTTGGGATTTAAGCAATTAAACCATTCAATCAGGTTTCCACTAAAAAAAGTGATTTCATAATGAAAATCAGTTTTTTTTTCTAAAGTAACCAACTAGTACTTTTTAAAAGAGTACTTTGTACTTTTACCTAATATTAATATTATTTACTAAAATTTGTGTTATTTTAGCAGCGTAATAGTATTTTTACTTGAGTACAAAAAAGATTTCACAAGCATTTAGTGCAGGTTTATTATATTATTAATATATGATTAATAAATATTATTTTTATGTTTTTTATTTGTATCTATTCCTATGCAATGTTTTTTGGGTTGCTGAGAATACATTTCAGGTCTTCAATACATAGCATGTCAGTCTTGAGAAAAAAAAAATAGATGCTGGAATTGATTTTCATTAGGCTGTGCCTGTATGAACCCTGTCATATGTACATTTAACATATATTTCAAGATTTGTCTGAAAGTGTAGGAATGTGACATATAGCCTATATTTATAAGGTAAAAGCAACATCTCCAGCTTTTGATGAATAGGCTACAATGAATACTTTAGATTTAAGTACAGCAGTTTTCTTTTTATTTTTTAAGAACAACGCCATTTTTTAATGAACTTTTAAAAGCACATTTTAACAAAAACTTTTTTTTTAATCTGCAAGCACAGTTAATGTTCAGACTATTTAAAATGTTTAAAGTAACTGATAATAATACATATTCTTAATAATAGGAATTAATCTGCATCGTTTTTAAACTGTGCACACCTGTAGCTGCTTAATTAAGCCTATGACGCTATTTTTTAATACTGGTTAAAAAATAGCGTTGTAAGGTGGTACTTGGAAAGACAATTTTTTTCTAAGGTGGTACTTGATGAAAAAAGTTTGAGAACCACTGATTTATAGGGATGGTGCCTATTTTAAATATTTATATTTCAGAGCATCGGATTCAGTGCATTGACCGGCATCAGCCAGTCTGAGCAGACCAAAGAATTACAAGATGACGACAGAGACTGCACAATAAGTCCTTAGGGGAGATAATCAGCATTTTCAAAACTACAGTAAGTTTCAAACTACAGCTGATCAATAATTATAAAACTGGTAAGTGATATTCCAAGTCGATCTCTATTTTGTATTTTTAATGCTGTATTTACACCACAAAAACTGGTAGTGTTTAATTTGCTCTGACTTTTTTCGGTGTTAATTATTGAAATCCTGATTGCAGAAATACTAGGAAATCTCTGTAGACTAATGGCATTTCATGCCGTTCAGCCTTATAATCCTAAAATGTGAGCAAAAATGACCTGTTTTGTCATCACTTTAGAAATTACGTTAGAGAATCATTCAAATACTTGCTCTAAATTAATGTTATTGAACTGGCAACGCTTTCTGCTGTTCTTACCGTCAGCTGCAGACGTGATTGAGTGGCAGAAGAAAGTAGTTCCTTGTACAAAAGGGTTTTTGAGAAACTCCGTGTTTGATTTTCCTTTATATACACGATTATGCTGTCGAACTGTTGTATAAACGCAATATCACACTCATAGCATTGCTTATATACAGCCATATCCCACTGCTACCTGTTTAACATTTCTCATATACATGCTGTAAACTATCATCTGAAACTCAGAATCTTTTGTTATCAGAATTGTTCTAAAAAACATGGTATGAGGGCATCCAGTCGCACTTTATATTAGGTGGCCTTAACTAATATGTACTTCGACTAAAATTAATAATTTGTTACAATGTACTTATTGTGAAAATACATGCTTTTACATTGTACTTATGATTGATTAAATACATTTGTAAATACGCTGTTGACCATCTCATACAACTTAACCCACCCTAAACCTACCCATACCACCAAACTGTCCCACCTCAAGATCACCAGGAGTGTTCTCCAACACATTATGAACACAGTACAGAAAGTACACTGTACTTATTTTTTGATGCAAATACATAGTTTTAGGGCCACCTAATATAAAGTGGAACCGAGCATCCTTATATAATAGCTCCTCTGACATTCCACTGACCTCGCAATGAAATTGACACATCCTGAGCACTTCAGGAAACTTAATTAAAACTGCCTCACATTCACGGTAGATGCACAAGTCTGCAGGTTTTTTTGCGCTGTATTAAGGACACACCAGGTTTCCTCACACCATAAACACCCAGTTGAAGTAGCGCTATGAAGGGGTGAGAAACAAAAGGTGTGTCACAAGTCATCAAAAATGACATTGTTATCAATTTCCACCACTTCAATTTTCCCCCTCATGTCTCTCCCTCTCTCTCAGTTTAAGGGATGACCAAAGCGGTGTGTCTGCAGTGTGTAAATAATTGCAAACGCATGAGTGCATCTGTCAAACATGGTTACTGGGGTCCAGGCTCCACAAACACACACACACACATAGAAAGAGAGAGATTGCAGACAGCTTTCACAGATCCACACACCCTGAAACATAACTGCACTAGAATACAGAGTACTGTCTTACAGAAGGTGCAATGCTTCTTTCCCGTAATGCAAAGTGTGTGAGGGAGAAATTTACAGGAAAAAATACAGAAATTTCCGATATAAGACTCGTGGAGGCGGCGGACCACAGCTCCAGAACCAACTAATTGTGTTCATATGCTGACACTTTGCATCCATAGTGACTTATATCACGTCTTAATTAAGCGTGACACAAGGCATCAAGTGATAAATCACACGTGTCTGTCAGCAATAATTCTCTTTCAGAAATAAATATCTCTTTTAGAGAGACTTACTATTACTAATGAGGTGAGTGTTGGTTTTGGAATTTTGGAAATTCTGTTTTATATACAATTATTGTGTTACATTTTTGACAAGGATATGACAATTACACTGGACAAACAACTGCATTTGTTTAATTGTTTAAGCAGACTTGTTAATACTCAACACCTGTCCAACTGAGGTTTCACATTTAAAAGCATATAAAAGAAAAATAAATACATATACAGAACATAATTCTAGATCTCTTTTTAATTACAAAGTGTGCAAAAATTTAGGGTAAATAAGATATTCTTATGATTTAAAATAATCCTTTAATCAAGGGATTTATTAAACCAAAAAAAAAAAAAGAATTTTATTAAATATTTAAAAATTATGTAATGGATTTAATAATGTAACGAAGATGGCGGATGACCCTTCATCTCTCCTGAATATTGACTGGGTACTTCCTCGGTGCTATTTCATGGTAGCGACCATTTATAAGCACACTCTTTATGTCTGTTCTTTGCAAAGATTTGCCAGTTTGACTGCCTTACCAAACGTTTTCCTACTGTTGTGTTTGCCATTGTGTTATTACCTTTTTTGACTACTGCTTTTTGGATTTCGGACGGTCTAGTGTGCGTTTTCAGATTGCCTCTTCGTTTGCTTGACTTTGCCTGATTTATGATTATGATTCTTGCTTTTAGCTTAAATGTACGCTCTTTGTTTGATAAACCTCCAGCATTTGGATTCATTTCACCTCCATGTCTTCAACCTTAAGCTCCCTCACAATAAAAATACATTATATACAAACAATACTTTTTTTATGTTTTTTTAAACATTTAATTTGCAAAATCTATTCAAGTTAACTAATTTATTAGCTTTTTATTGTTTAGTTTTAGGAAAGTGATTTTCCTTTAATTACACATTTTCAGTTATACACAGAGATAACGTTAGTCCTGTTTGCCACTGTGCTAACACATACGTATTTGTAGCTCTGTCCTATTTTGAAAAAGAGCACAATCTCATTTCAAGAGTTCACACTTAGATATGCTTGGCGTTAATAGCAGATTTGGCATGCTGTCCCAGGAGATAATTGAGCCAAAAGCTCCCACCTGGTCAATAAACATATAAGGGAGTCCGAGATCAGGTAGGTCTCGAGAGCTTCACCTGGAAAACGGAGGAAAAGGAGGAGGTGGGGGGGAAGGAGGGATTCTTCCAAAACGAGCATAAGGTAGTAGGGTGAAATCGGTCTATTTATTGTAAGCGTAGATCAATCTGATTGCATTATTACTCATTACGGATGAAAGACTAGCTGTGATAAATCATATCACGTGCTCCTCTCCAAATTAATTTATAAAACTTAAATTTAAGGCGACGGTCACCAAAATTTGGATAAAAGCCATTTAAAGAAGTTATAAACAATTATTTGTGTGGTATTTTGAGCTAAAACTTTACATACACACCCTTGGGACATCAGACTTATTTTGCACATTGGTAAAGGGGCATAATAAGTCGTCTTAAAGGAAAGCTTTCATATGAATATCACATCTTCATATAGTGACACAGATTCTGAAAATACCACAAGCATCACATAACTACCATAGTGTGTTTCGCAAACAAAAATTTTCAATTCATTCACAAAGACGAACAGAAGTGCCTTCGTCCACTATATTACTCATAGAAACTATACGATTTAATCAGGTGTACAACCTTTCTTTAGATTTACCGACTCAAAATGTGACCATTTCTATGGCAATGACTGTGTACTTTATATGTGCCGCCTTTTAATTACCAGCCTTGATTAGTAACATCTAGGCTGCATTAGCAAACCGCGGGCATCTCTATCATCCGAAGGTCTCTGCAGCCTCTTTGCACGTACTTTGTTCATTTAAATCTTCATTTTGGAAAAACAGAAGCAGATGGTGTTTGTGACTGTAGAGTATTTGGGTAGATTTATAATGTATATGTGAGGTTTATCAGAGAGACACAATGCAACTCTAATCAGAGAAATCTGGAGTTAGTCTGTACAACGGTCTCCATCCTAATGCAAAACCCAACACGCCGTGCCAGTGAAATCAACTCTGATTTCCTCTGCAGGCTTTTTTATCCAGACTGTGTCCAGACCACCTGTGCATTTGATAAACACTGAAGACAATCATTTACAAAGTTTTATTTTGGTTATTTATTTTCACATGCTAAAGAGACTACAGAGAGTGTGCACAGAGCTTACCATTTAATTCTAGTAATCTATGTTATGTATATTCATGTAAAGTGTGTATCTACAGCGTAAGGAATACCAGCTTACAGAGCTCATTCTGATTCTGATACAAAACTGTGGATCAAATAATATCAGCTGAAACCATATTTGCTTTTGTTGTGAAGCTGAAAAGCATTGTAAACGCACCTTCCAGCAAGTTTAACATTTAATAAATGAAGTATCATCTGTGTGGATGTACTCTTTGTGAGTTCATTTGAGCTTAATACATCTCCCTCAATCCAAAGTACAGGAAATCAGTATCTACATTTGTATATCTAACTCCTAAAAAACAATAATACAGCATGGAAGTTTGAACAATATTCCTGTCACAACTTTGGTCTGACTATAACAATTTTTGTGACACACTTTCAAAAAGATATAGCATTCAACTAGATTATACGGTATGAGTGTGAGTGCTGGTATGCCCTTTTTTTAAGCCTTGTGTGTCTGTTACGCTTCAGCTAAAAATACCTTACCAATCTTAATTGTTATTATTATTACTATAATTTACTATAAATTCCAGTTTTTAGGGTAACAAAAACACACTTTCGTATGCATCTCCTAAAAAGTAAATGAGCTGCTGCATGCATTTACGATTTTGTCAGTTTAAACTCCCGATGTACCATTTTCTGAACACACAGCTCTAAGGGACTAACAGAAAGCTGTTTGTCAGACATCTTGTAGAAGGAGTATTACAGTAAGTTCTCTTTCACATCAACTCTCAGATATAAGCTTATCTCATAAGCGCACACACATAACATACATATTGTTGGATCTTGTGAATGTAAGCAGTAGGGGAAGAAATTGCATGTGTATCAGCATATTAGATCTGTGAAACAGCATGGACATGGTCACACCACACTAGTACAATAGTGCAACTCAAACTGGCCTCTGCCCTCTTTATTGTGGAAACACCAAAAGTAGGCAACATCAGGGTTTCAAAAATATTTAAAAATATATATTTTAAGAGTATTTACATATTTTGTTTTGAGCAAACAAGCTCTTCACCAGGTTGTCACTTGTCTACTGAACTGCCTACATGGTTGAAACTTCATAAGATATGCAAAAGGTTTTTTTTTTTTTTTCAAATAAATCTTTGGTCACACATTATTTTAATGTACAACTCACACTACTAAGAAACCATTAACAAACTATTACCTAAGAGCTTTTAGCTTAATGAACCACTAATTAGCTGTTTATTAATAGTTAGTTAGCTATTAGTTGGGTTTAGGTATTCGATAAGATTATGCCGAGTTCAGATTGCATGATTTTAGCCCTGATTTTGACTTGCCGACAAATGGCTGAACAATCACACAGTATGAACTATCAAAGATGCTGTCTGAGAAAATCGCAGACGAGTCGTAGATGTCCGTGAGATATTTGCCATGCTAAATATCTGGACCTGTCGACGATTCAAATTAGGCCGTGTGAAATGTGTTCTGATTAAAAATAGCATCGGTGATTACCTACAGCCAATGAGAGAGCAGCATCCACTAGTATGAGTATCTGCAGGCCAGAGAGAGGATGAGGAAGAAGTTAAAAGCACTCATTTTTTTGTTTATTTGGACTAAATAGATGGAAGAAATACTAGTGGAAATTTGGCAGAAGCACCCATGTCGCTTTGATGTGTCATCTGAGCAATATGAAAAAAAGGGAGAAATTGCTAATTCTCTTCAAAGTCCAGGTGAGCAAAGTAAGCAGATTTTCTACCCCACTAAAGGCTTCTTTCTCATTATGTAGTTAATACCAAAAGATATTCTACATGACCTCGCGTTGTTTCCATGTCACTTCTCTTGTGTGTTTGGTTGTGAGATGTAGTTTGGATAAAGTTTTCGGCAGTTCTTCCTATTTTAAAGTCATGCAGTGTGAAACCCTCTGTTGGCCAATCCATCTTGCAGTGTAAACAAAGCAGTGACAAAATGCCACCACAGACAGTCATGCAGTGTGAAAACATCTGTGACATGACTACTTTGAAAATCCTGCAGTCTGAACTCGGCATTAGGGATGTTAAATAAGATCATACTTAGTAAGTGCTAATAAGTAGTTAATATCTTAATAATAGGCATGTAATAAACCAGTAGTAAATGGTGTGAATAGTTATTTAAACTAAATAATACCAGATGTTTTCAATAAAGACTTGATAAAAAAAAATAAAACATTTAATATTTTGTGAGCCTTAGTGTAGCCAACTTTTTTTGTTTGTTTGTGTTTGGTTAGGCAGCCATTTTAGAATGATGCGTGTGCTTTTGTTTGCATTTTTATTGATTACCTTTAATTGCATTTTAATTTAGGATATTGTGACATTTCTAAAAGAAAACAACAACTACAATTAAGATATCAGAGTTAGTTTGGAAAGTAGTGCTTATTGATATAAACAAAAAAACTCCCTATGGATTTGGGACTTTGTGCTTTTGTAACTTTGTCTTTTTTATAATCAAACAAAAGTTGAAAGTGTAAAAAAAAAAACATAACAGAATCCTTTAAGGACAATAACAATAAAGGAACATTTGTGAATGCATAATACCACTGAAGTCCATATCCACCAAGGTTAGATTTTCAACACATTTTCGAAAACAAAACTCAGAAATTCTTTCTATCACTTGCCAACGAGGCAGATCATTGTTGCGTGTAAAGTTCGCAAATGGTTCTCTACTGTAAATAAAGACATTTTATATACAAATATCCATAACAGGTTTTAAACGTCTTTGATATACTGTGCTGATGAAAGGCTATGAGGACAAGTCACATCATTACTTAAGGAGAAAAAAAAACAGAACTGTCATAATAGAATGGCCTAAACGTTTGGTTGGAGAAATATCTTACTGTATTCTGGCAGTCTCTGTTGAGCAGCTGGAGCAGGTCAGATTCAAAGACCTCCACGGAGGGGAAGAGTGTCACACGTAGGCCCTCCAACACACACGAGAAGCTCTTCAGCAGACGAGGCTTCCGCAGCGCATCTGCTGCAACAGAGATGGAGTTATCATACCGTTAACATTGTACTCGTTTCCTGTGTGCGCAGCCAATTTGATCCAGCCATTATATTATTTCCCTTTATATTTAATGGTTATTCATTCTTTACAGCATTACAGCAACAAAGGATTTAATTATACAGTAAAAATTAATTTATCAGAACGCTTCAGAATGCCAAGATCCATTTACTTGTGGCAATAAATGAACAAGTGCACAGGATAACAAACTAGTGATGCACAAGAGGGCTCAATGTGTTCCAGAAGCTGGGGAAAATCCATGCGGTCGAGGCCAGTATAATGGAGCTCCATGTGGCCCAAATTTCTCTTCTGATTTGAAAAAAAAAGAATAAGGACCAATGATAATTTGTCATTTGGAGTGTGTGTCTGGCTGCAGCATCACATACACATTTCCTCCAGCTGAGATCTTTGGCTGGCCCCATTTCCGCTCTCAGTGGGGGTCTCACTGAGAAGCGTTTCAAACATTGTCTATTGAGAAAGTCTTGTGCATATGCAAGCCATTGCACCCACGTTTTATCTTTTGATGAAGACAAAAAAAAAATTTAGCTCAATTGCCCACAGGGGTCTAAGGGAAGATTTAATCAATTCTAAAATCATTTAAGTGATTTTCAAACTGTCATGTCACGTGCTTGGGATTGGCTTAGTTTTCCTTGGCACATCCAAACATACCCTGATGCTAACCTGCTCTTTAAGTTGCTCCTCCTTGATGTTTTATTTAGATGCTGTACAAAAAAAAATATGCTGTAAAATAAAAATGCAGTAAACCTTCACACAGAAGCAGGTTAAGTGAATCATCCTCCATAATTCATTTCAAAATAAACATCTGTTGTACAGCGTTAACCCTTAAGTTAACCGGGGTTTCTATAATTGATGTGCATTTCTTAGACGAACGCTGCCTATAAATCAGATATTTTTTAGAAGTGCTAGACCTGAATTTTTAGATGATACACGATGACTCATTTCAAAGCTCAATGATTTTTTTTTTAAATAAAGTTCAGCTTGGAATGTAGGAAGAATGTTTGACAATATTTCATGAGGCATACCACCCTTCAAAAGGTTTGGCTTAGTAAGATATTTTACACTTTTTTTTAAGAATGCACTCCCAGGCTACCCTGATAAAAAAGCAAAAACATAAATAATATTTATTCTTGTCATGGCAAACATGAGTAATCTTAAACTTTAGAATACATCATAGCTCTTACTCCAGAAATTTGCAGTTGTTTCTGTTGGCTTAACCTCATATGACCTATCAGTGTTACCAACTATAAAAAAAAAAAAAAAGGCGCAACACTCTGCTCAAAAAGTCACTAAATGTCCCTCCCAACAATTTGCATATTACTGACGTCATCACGTCCATCAGTTTTTGTTTAACAGCCTATGGTTAATATTTAATATAAATATTTTATTTGCACTACGCTTTATATATGCATGTCAATTTAATTAAATATATCATTTAAATATCAATATAGATGTAAAATGAATTTGCAGTAATCTCCCAGATAATAAACACACAAGTCCCAAAACTGTCACAAAAATCTCTGATTATGAACAAGAAAAGAATAAATGGCCAAATTAAATTGTTAATTTTAGTGGGCGCCAGTGGTGTAGTGGTTAGTGCGTCGACACATGCACTACGGTGCTCGCGGCAACCCCAGTTAGATTCCTCCTTGCGGTCCTATGCCGATCCTTCCCCTCTCTGCTCCCCATGCTTTCCTGTCAATTCTCTACTGCCCTATTAAATAAAGGTGAAACACCCAAAAAAATAATTATATATAAAAAAAGTTTTAATACAATTTTAATACAAGTGAGAAGGAAATCTGCTTGACTGTAACGTTACAAGGAAAATGCCTCAAGCTCGCGGTGCTAAATCATTTGCCGTCGGTATGCAGAGGAACAATCTGCTCTCAGGCTGCAGGTATGAGAGACTGTGACTGCATATGAGGGCTGGGCTGCTGAAGTGCTCTGAGTTGGGGGAGCGACTGACAGCATCACCTGAAGCTCATTGAGAAGAGTTGGAGCGATAGAGTATGGACACATGAGAGTCTATAAAAATCTCCAGTAACATCAAAAAAGTCACTAGATTTGTCGCAAGTCGATTTTTTTTTATTTGTCGCTAAGGAGGTCTGAAAAGTCGCTAAATATAGTGACAAAGTCGCTAAGTTGGCAACACTGTGACCTATATTATGCTACTTAAAATTGACTTATGTATTTGTTTTCATAAATAGACTGTACTTCATACTTTTGCATGCACAATATATAACTGCTATCTTTAATTGAGATCAAATACATGACATGCACATTTACCATCAACATTTCAGTTTTGAACATTCTCATTTTTTAAGTTATTTCTTTTTATTCACCTTACAGCTTTTTTGCAGCTCAATTAAATATTATGCTGAGGTGTGACTAAATTAATGTTAAAAATACACATCTTGTAGCTTTGTGATTAATATGAGGTGATGCCGGGTTTTACATGATGATTAAAACATTTTTTTAACTAACCCTTTAATCAATCTGACTCATTAACAAATCAATAATTTAGAAACTTTTCATTCATGCCCCCGTGAAAAACTGAGTTATTGGATGCAAGTATGAGGTAGGGACTGCTGAATAAGTGTTGTTTTAATGAAATTTGATACCGCACGCCGAATGGGGAAAAAAAGTCTCTGCATTTCAAAATGCAGAGGTCTGTTGTACTTTGCTGACTCAGTTAGTGCAGAGAATAGAGTTAAACAGACACGTGTGCGCAAAAAGTCTGGTAATAGTTTGATTAAATTGGTTTACACTACCACACTTCAATTATGCAACTAAAATAGGCATACTCTGCATGTCTTAATTTGATTTCCCTTTAGTTCGATTATGACTGTAGTCGGATTAAGGTCATCCAAAATCGCTGTTTACATGATAGACTCCTAATGAGAGTTTTGTCTTAATCATATAAAAATCAGATTGTTGGTGTCCATGTAAACATGCTCAATTTGGATGTTCACGTTTTTGATAGATGATTTGACGCAAAAAAAAATTTCACCAAGTAAATCTCAGACAGCTTTTCAGTGAACCATCACCTACATTTAGGTCTGTTTGTCGCAAAAAGTCATCCACGGCCACGTGTGTTTGTATTAGCACACGCAGGTTGCTGTGGCAGCAGACAGCAAGCCCGCTGGTTTGAATGAGTCACAACCAGGAGAGTTTCACTTTCACGGATCACTCAGCCATACACAAACACGGTCTATCACTGTTTAGCTTTAACACACTCACACAGTCTGCCACTATCAAAGCCAGGCCCAGAGAGCTCCGACGCACTCAGACATTTACCGTACACACATTCTGTTACCTCAAACACACTCCACAATCACCGCACACACATACAGACACAAACCAAACCAGGCTTATCTGTACAGCAGCACTGAGGCCTGACAGCCAAACAAGTGCAGCGTCGTCAGGACATTACAGCATACAAAACACTCCAGCACTGCAGCTCAAGAGAGACTCGCTGCAGAAGGTCCGATAGGTGATGCCTCTGGAGACAGGAATGAAGGAAATTCAATGTGCCTCTTCAAACATCTCATGTTTTCTTGGTTGTTTTTTGGAGTGTTGAGTAACTATAAACTTTAGGATTTTCATAGCTCTAACTCCAGAAATATGCAGCTGTTTCTGTCAGTTTAACCTCATATGACATATATTATGCTACATTAAATTCACTGATGTAATGTAATATAACGTGTATTAATATAGCACATTTATTGTGTATGGCCATACACCCAAAGCGCTTCACAATCATGAGGAAGGCGGGTCTCTCCACACCAACGGCTCCAGTGCGCTCGCCACACACCAGCTATAGGAGGAGTGGAGAGACAGCTATAGAGCCAGTTCAGTGGATGGGGATCATTGGGAGGCTATGCTGGTGGGAATTTGGCCAGGACACGGGTTACACCTCTACTTTTTATCAGAAGCGCCATGGGATTTTTACTGACCACAGAAAGTCATGACCTCGGTTTAAAGTCTAATCTGTAAGGTGGCAATCACTGACAGTAAAGTGTCCCCTTCACTGTACAGGGGCATTAGGACACACTTAGTCTAAAGCTTTGTTAAAATATTTATTAATAAAAACTGGAAAAAATAAACAAATTCAATAACAATAAAAATAAATAAAAAATGTATAACAATAACTAATAATAACAATAATAAATATTCCAATGTTTAAATACATTTATTAAGTGACCGATTTTCTTCAAGCACAAAAATAAATTTATAACAATTGTGAAACATCTATTTGTCCTTAAACGTCGCCCATGGGGTCTCCACTCCAAATATTTGTTTAAGGCAGGGGTCTAAAATACTATAATTTAATAATAGGCATGATAATAATTGTGTCCCAATTAATTCTTGCTTAACCAAAGGTTTAACAGATAGCGTAAGACAGCAGAAAAGAGTTTAGGTAACTTTGTTGACTTTACTGCTAACCGTTCTTTTCATTATCATTCTTTTTTGTAAAATTACTACAAAGAGGGGGAAAGTAAGTATATATTCACATGTACTTTAACATTCAGCCAGCAGTAAAACTTTACTAATGTACAAAGTTTATACAAATTTTAATATCCATAGGAAGAAATCTATTAATGAGACCATTTGAATCGAATATGATTATATAGATGTGTTTCTACAACAAAATACAGGTGGTATTAAACTGATTATGATCAACTGAACCTTGAATATTTACAAAATAAAGCTTTAGTAAAAATAGAGGACTTAGGGACATATATATCAACATTTAAATCAGCCCCAGAAATAATCTGCATGTGCGTTACTCTCGACCGCACGCTGAGAGAAACTGAAAGTAACCCCAATGTACTGTATAAAAGCGTACTTTAAATGTCCATTGGGGGGTGGGGGGGGTCAAAACCACAAGTGGCTATATGCAGCTACACAATAATGATAGTGATTAAAAAATATATGTTTTGGGGGGCCGTATTTCGTTATATTTTATATTGCCATCCTCAACACCTGCTGTCCGTAAAAGGCTGCAAAATTTCACAAAACTTCTTTTTGACCATGCCTTGGAGTCGATTCTTGCTTTTTATAGACAGTGAGGAAAACCAGCAAATAAAGGGAAAGGACAAAATACTTTCAATAAATATATTGCAAAAGGTCTTAAGAATAACTTTTTCTACATTAAAAGAGTTAAGTTTCCACAATAAAAACAGTCTTTAATGAGCCTTATTGTCAATAATTGTTCCTAGGTACCTATATTCTCCACAACCTCAACCTGTGTGTCATTTATGACCACCCTTTGGAGAGCAGGTGTTTTTTGCCAAAGTTAATGAGCATTTCTTTGGCTTTTGACACATTCAGGTCTAGTTTCATGTTATTGCACTGTGAGATAAAGTAATGCAAGACTGGACCATGTTCCTGGTCTGAGTGAGAAAGCAAGGATAAAAGCACAGAATTATCTGCATATTTAACCAAGTACCTATTTCCCTGTACTCTAACAATCATTTGTATATAATATAAAGAGAACGGGAGAAAGTATGCAGCCTTGTGGAGAGCCTGTAGAAATATTTATGATGTTCGATATTTTAAACCTTTGCATGCTCAATATTTTTATTGCTACCTTTAATTGGGATGTTTTATCTACTATGCACATTTGGCATCAACGGTTCAGATTTAAACTTCATCCTTTTAAGTTTTTTTTTTTCACCTTTTAGCTTTTTTTTGCAGCCCAATTAAAGAGTATTGAGGTGTGACAAATTAGTGTTGAAATACACATCTTGCAGATTTGCAGTTAATATGAAGTGATGTAGAGTTTTGTGTGATGATTAAAAAAGAAGTTGAAAGTACAGATGAAATACAGGATTTTAAAACGACACACACATTTTTATTACAGCTGTCAAAAGATTAATAACTTTTTTTTAATGATTATATACTGGTAGACATTAAAAGGTCCACACTAAATTAAATAGTTAGACTATACTTCAATTGCATGTGAGACATTTTATAATGGCGGTCAGTTGACTGATTAACATTAGGATTAATTACTATATTGAAAATATTGGGAAATCATCAATAAAATAGATACTGTTACACTGACTCATTTACATATTTATAATAACATTTAAATCATGAATTATTACAACTAATAAATTTTATTTACACTGAAATAGGTAAATAATGAATTGATAAATAATAAAATAAATTTACACTGACTTTACCATTACAATTACATATTAGACATTTTATTAGGGCTCTTTATAAGCAATGAATAGTTTTTATAATTAACAATAATTGGCTGCTGGGTAAATAATACCCATATTTAAATTCCATTTAAACTGACCCTGCTGTTGCGATCCAGTGACATACTAGACATTTTTATTCTAGCTGTCAATATGTAATGATTAATTAAGATTCATTACCGATGGCCACTGACACATTTAAATAATACATTAATTGAATACTAAATAATAAATATAACATTTTGTTTAATTATTTATTAACTTCCCCTAAGAATGCTTTCTTTCCAGTGTAGAGAACCTCTCAACCATAAAGCATCGAGTATGTTAACCTACATTTTGAGCTACACAGTACAGTTGTGATCAATCATGCGCTAAAACCACGGGGAAATCGAAAGCTTTTTTTTACTTAGATGCAATTAAAGCAATAAAAATCAAGAGGCAGCTTATGAAATTTGGCTTTTATAACACCCACTCAAAAACATAAAAAAAGAAGTTCATAATCAGACAGAATATACTGGTTTTGGATGCTGGAATGAAGTGCTTTGAATCATGTCTTATTAATCGTATTAACAGTCTTAGGGAGAAACATCTCTCTTTTTCTTCCTTTCAGTCTGTGTGGGGCCCAGGAGGATGCAGAATATAGCACTCAACCATTTCAGATGCAGTTCAAAGAGAAACCTGCTCCAGAGGAACCCCATTCCTGCATCTGCTCATTGCTTTATAATGAGAGAGAAAGAGAGGAAAAAAGAGACATCACTGTGAAATAATGCTCTAATTTCCTCTGTCCCTTTCTGACTGTATAGTACCCTCCACTAATATTGGCACCCATGGTAAATATGATCAAAGACAGCTTAAAAAAAATTTGAATATATATATATATATATATATATATATATATATATATATATATATATATATATATATATATATATACACACACACACATATATATATATATATATAGAGAGAGAGAGAGAGAGAGAGAGAGAGAGAGAGAGAGAGAGAGAGAGAGAGAGAACGTTCGAGGTTACAGAAGTAACCCTTCGTTCCCCGAGGAGGGGAACGGAAGTGCCATGAATGGGAGGATTCGGATCAGAAGCCGCTTATCTGGAGAGTATTGAACGGGCCAATGAATGAAATTAATTGGCAGCGTAAGCTTGCGCAGGTGTGCGACATCTGCAATTATCTCAGCATATAAGCACACCTGAAGCCAGCAGACGCCATCCTTTTAAGCTGAAGAGACTTTCAAACAGCTAAGGGACAGTCATTATGGCGAAGGAATATGGCACTTCCGTTCCCCTCCTCGGGGAACGAAGGGTTACTTCTGTAACCTCGAACGTTCCCCTTCGGTTGGGGAACTTCAGTGCCATGAATGGGAGAATATGGAAAGCGCCACAATGACTGCACCTTACCAACACCCCCGATGAGGAGATAGTCAAGCAAGCGTGACGCACCCACATCATGGGGGGCACGGTCCTCCAACGTGTCCCTGGCCCTAATTTATCCTACTTCAACAGAAGTTTTACGGATTTAGATATATTTTTTGGGAAGTCGTGAGCATCTAGATAATTCTAGGAAATACGACAGTACGTTGGGAAGCGTGCAATCCCGATAGGGAGGACGCTGCGGAGGCCATCCGTTACCCAAGGGGGGGATAGATGGCAGAATTTACCTATGGACTAGCCCTAAAAAGGGGGAGTACGCATAGCAAAAGAGTGGTTAGCGGAGAGGGAAGACACGGGTCCACCCAGGGGGGGGACTTAACCGTGGCGGAATAAGCATATGGGATCGCCTAGTGGGGATCACGCATAGCAGGCACCTATACCCAAAACGCGGGCTGACCAGCGGGCAGACCTACAACGTAGTGGGCCAGCAAGTGACTCCTCCGCTGAGTCAGTGCTGGGGGCCACGGAGGAATCTGCAGGGCTCACCTGACGGGGAACTTTACTGACAGATAAAAAAGGCGCACGTACCTCCGTGTTAGGGAGAATGGCGCAGCAAGCGTGTTTCAACACCCTACCGAGTTGTCTCCTCAATCACCAAAGGGTTATTCTAATACCCTTGAGGAAACCGGCTCCACTCGCAGATTGTAAAACCTTGCAAATGTGTTGGGTGTCGCCCAGCCCGCAGCTCTACAGATGTCTGTTAGAGAGGCGCCGCGTGCACGCGCCCAAGAGGATGCAACGCTCCGAGTGGAGTGTGCACGTACTCCCGGGGGACACGGCTGACCTAGACTCGAATAAGCGAGTGAAATGGCATCCACAATCCAGTGGGATAATCTTTGTTTCGATACGGCACTTCCCTGCTGCCGACCGCCATAACAGACAAAGAGCTGCTCAGATGATCTAAAATTCTGAGTACGGTCCACATAAATGCGCAGAGCGCGAACTGGACAAAGTAAAGAAAGGGCTGGGTCTGCCTCCTCCGGGGGCAGCGCTTGCAGGTTCACTACCTGATCTCTAAAGGGGGTGGTAGGAACCTTGGGCACATAACCGGGGCGGGGTCTCAGGATAACGTGAGAGTAATCCGGCCCGAATTCCAGGCACGAGTCACTGACCGAAAATGCCTCCAGGTCCCCGACCCTCTTGATGGAGGCCAACGCAACCAGCAGAGCTGTCTTCAGGGACAGAATCTTAGAGATACTGATTCGAGTGGCTCAAAGGGATCGGATCGCAGACTCGTGAGAACGAGGGCGAGATCCCAAGAGGGCATGAGAGGGGGGCGAGATGGATTAATTCGCCTAGCACCCCTAAGGAACTGGATGACCAGGTTATGCTTTCCCACGGTGCCGCCAGCTACCGCGCTATGATAAGCGGAGATGGCGGCCACGTAAACCTTGAGAGTGGAGGGCGACAGCCTGCTGTCCAACTTCTCTTGAAGGAAAGAGAGCACAACACTAATCTGGCAATTTCGGGGGTCTTCTCTGCGAGAGACGCACCATTCAGTGAATAGACTCCACTTCAGGGCGTAGGCGCGCCTCGTGGAGGGGGCTCTAGCCTGAGTGATGGTATTAACCACCGCAGTCGGTAGGTTACCTAAGTCTTCCTCGCGTCTAGGGACCACACGTGGAGGTTCCAAAGATCGGGGCGAGGGTGCCAGATGGTGCCCTGTCCCTGAGAGAGTAGGTCCTCTCTCAAAGGGATCCGCCAGGGGAGGGCCGTCGCGAGGAGTGAGAGCTCTGATATCCAGGTCCGGTTGGGCCAAAGGGGCGCAACTAGCAGAACCTGTTCCTCGTCCTCCCTGACCTTGCACAGAAACTGCGCGAGCAGGCTCACTGGGGGAAACGCATACTTGCGCATGCCCCGAGGCCAGCTGTGGGCCAGTGCATCCGTGCCGAGAGAGCCCTCGGTCAGGGAAAAAAACAACTGGCAGTGAGCGTTCTCGGGGGAAGCAAACAGATCGATCTGGGCCTCCCCGAATCGCGCCCATATCAGCTGAACAGACTCGGGGTGGAGTCTCCATTCTCCAGGGCGTAACAGCTGTCGTGAGAGCGCATCGGCTGCACGATTGAGCGTGCCTGGGACGTGAATGGCGCGCAGCGATTTCAGCCGCGGGTGACTCCAGAGGAGCAGACGGCGGGCGAGCTGAGACATGCGGCGAGAGCGCATACCCCCCATGCGGTTGATATACGCCGCCGCCGCCGTACTGTCCGTCCTGACCAGCACGTGTTGCCGCTCCAGCACCGGTAAAAAGCGGTGGAGAGCGAGGAACACTGCCAACAGCTCTAGGCGATTGATATGCCAATGCAGCTGGGCACCCTTCCAGAGGCCCGCAGCCGCATGCCCGCGACACACGGCCCCCCAACCCGTGTTGGAAGCGTCTGTTGAAACAACAACATGGCTGGACGCCTGTCCTAGAGGCACACCGGCCTGTAGGAACGAGGGGTCGTTCCAAGGGCTGAGGGCGCGGCGACACAGCGCAGTAACCGAGACCCGGTGTGTGCCCGCGTGCCATGCGCGTCTGGGGACCCGATCGTGAAGCCAGTGCTGAAGTGGTCTCATATGGAGCAACCCGAGCGGCGTGACGGCGGCT
Source organism: Danio rerio (assembly GCF_052040795.2). Lineage (NCBI taxonomy): Eukaryota > Metazoa > Chordata > Actinopteri > Cypriniformes > Danionidae > Danio > Danio rerio. The sequence continues at coordinate 24,177,181 of NC_141028.1, forward strand.
GCGGATGCCATATGCCCCAGGAGCCTCTGAAAGAACTTCAGTGGGACCACTAGTTTGCTGTCGAGCTCCCTCAGACAGTTCAGCAACAGGCGAGCGCGTTCCTCGGAGAGGTGCGCTACCATGGTGATCGAGTCCAGCTCCATCCCGAGAAAAGAAATCCTCTGCACGGGGGCGAGTTTGCTCTTTTCTCGGTTGACCTGAAGCCCCAGTAGGCGGAGATGCCGAAGCACCTCGTCCCTGTGCATAATCAATTGCTCCCGCGAGTGGGCTAAAATCAGCCAGTCGTCGAGATAACTGAGTATGCGAATGCCCGCGAGCCGAAGGGGCGCTAGGGCACCCTCCGCGAGTTTGGTGAAGACCCGCGGAGACAGAGAGAGCCCGAAGGGGAGGACCTTGTACTGCCACGCTCGACCCTCGAACGCAAACCGCAGAAATTGGCGGTGGCGTGGAAGAATGGAGACATGGAAATACGCGTCCTTCAGGTCTATGGCTGCAAACCAATCCCGAGGACGAACGCATTGGAGAATGCGCCTCTGCGTGAGCATTCTGAACGGCAGCTTGTGCAGACAGCGGTTCAAAACGCGCAGATCTAGGATTGGCCGTGACCCACCGCTCTTTTTGGGTACGATGAAGTATGGGCTGTAAAACCCACTCTCCATCTCGGCTGGAGGAACCGGCTCGATTGCACCCTTCGCCAGGAGGGCAGCAATCTCCTCTCGCAAGACAGGGGCGGACAGGGGGTTGACCCTGGAGAAATACACGCCCGTAAACTTGGGGGGCCGTTTCGCGAACTGAATCGCGCAACCGAGTCTGATTGTGCGTATGAGCCACCGCGAGGGGCTGGCCCGCGCTAACCAGGCAGGCAGAGCCCTCGCTAATGGAGTCATCGCTACAATCGCTGACGTACCAGCGGTGGGGCAGCGCGGAGTGGGTGTGCTGATCCGGGAAGCACGAGGGTCCCGCGGAAAAGCTGGAGGAGAGCGATTCGCTCTGGCTCCGCACCCTGACTCCGGAGAGGGGGCTGGAGGGCTGAGGGAAGGGAGACCGTCCCCCCAGCGCTCGTGAGCCACTGGCGAAGCACGTAGAGTCTGCGAGCCGGAAGGCAGCGCGTCCCGGACTGGCAGAACTCGTGCAGTCACATCCGGGGAAGGGAAAAAGTGCTCTTTTACTGATGTTTTGGTGGCACTGAAAAGTACCGTTGTTATCGGGGCCCCGCCCTCCAGCGGGGAAAGAGCAAGTTTCCTCTTCTCCGGATGGCCTGTCTCAGGGACGCTTCGCGGTCCGTTTACCGGACTTAACGGCGCCCTGGGCAGGAGGGGCTGCCTGCTTTCGAGGTGAACGCCGCGCCCGCTTGGCCGGAGGCGCAGGCGGGGGCGGGGCAGCACTCGTTGGCGGGCGCCCTCGGCGAGGAACAGCGGAGGTGGATGGCTCGGCGGGCGGAGCGGGCTTACGGCCACGCCGATAGATGACATTGCCCATCGCATCCGACTGCTCTTTCACCGCCTTGAATTCCTGGGTGAATTCACCGACGGTGTCGCCGAACAGGCCAGCCTGGGATATGGGCGAGTCAAGAAAGCGAACTTTGTCAACGTCGCGCATATCGGCCAGGTTTAGCCAGAGGTGGCGTTCCTGAACCACAAGTGTGGACATCGTCCTCCCCAGCGCACACGCGGCGGACTTAGTAGTCCGAAGAGCATAGTCGGTCGCGGTGCGCAGCTCATGTAATAAGCTTGGGTTGGACCCGCCCTCGTGCAGCTCGGCCAGCGCCTGCGCTTGGTAGCGCTGGTAGGTGGCCATCGCGTGCAAAGCAGAAGCAGCCTGGCCCGCAGCCTTATAAGCTCTGGCTCCGAGGGAGGCAGACAACCTACAGGCTTTGGACGGGAGGCGGGGCAAACCCCGCCACGTAGAGGCGCCGCGCGGACAAAGATTGACCGCGATAGCGCGCTCCACTGACGGGATCGCCTCATACCCCCTGGCAGCTCCGCCGTCAAGGGCGGTGAGGGCGGAGGCACTCGCAGCACGGGCAGAGAAAGGTGCCCTCCAGGACTGCGTGAGCCTACTGTGCACTTCCGGGAAGAAGGGGACGAGAGGCTTCGAAGGCTTCGCCTTCTGGTCCTCTACGTAGCACCCATCTAGTCGGTCCGGCCGCGGAGCTGGGGGATAAACCATCTCCAACCCCACGGCCGAAGCAGCCCGGGAAAGCACGGCTAACATGTCCGCTTCAGGATCCGATTTGACAGCGCTCACCTGCCCGGAGGGGGCGAGCGGGTCCGGATCTTCGTCGGACAGTGAAAGCCCACCCTCCGATGCCGCGGAGGACATCTGATCTCCGGTGTCAGCGAGTGTGAGAGCTACCATCTGGTTAGACGGATCACTCTCACCACCCGAAGCTTGGATGGAGCGCCGTGAGGAGCGAGAGGTCCGCGAGCCCGTGGGCGGCGGATTAGCTCCCGCTGAAACCCTCAGATCTGCCCGAGCGCCCGCTGCTTTTTTAGAACAGGAGGCAACTGGGGTGGCTCGCTCTCTTGCGAAAGTTAGCCGCGATCTTAGCTGTGCAACGGTCATGGCATCGCAATGACGACATGAACCGCCCGCGAGCACCGCATTAACATGCTGGACCCCCAAACATGCAATGCAGTGATCGTGTCCATCATCCGGAGACAGGAAACCCCCGCATCCAGAAACGCACAGTCGGAGCGCCATCCTGAAAAGGACGTGCTGCACGACTTGGTTGCTCTTTTAGGAAAGTTGCAACTATACGCACCGCTCTGGAGGACCGGACCCAAAGAACCGCAGGCAAGGGAGTAACCCAGCTCGACCGTCTGCCACCGCGAAGACCCACTCTGGACCGGGAGACACACTCGTTCGCTCTGAAGTGCTGATCAGCAAGAGGAACCCTCATCGACTCACTCAGAAAGGATCTGAAGCGAAAAGGATGGCGTCTGCTGGCTTCAGGTGTGCTTATATGCTGAGATAATTGCAGATGTCGCACACCTGCGCAAGCTTACGCTGCCAATTAATTTCATTCATTGGCCCGTTCAATACTCTCCAGATAAGCGGCTTCTGATCCGAATCCTCCCATTCATGGCACTGAAGTTCCCCAACCGAAGGGGAACTAGCTATCATGTGATGTAGTAGCTATCTGCTAGATGTTTCCCCATTCAGAACTATTACGAGTGACATGTCTTGTGTATTCTAGAGTCTTTGACCATAGTAATGTCATAAGTAACGAAGCACCGAATTCTGGAAAAGTCCATTTGAGGCTATTTACCATATAATTTAAGGAAACTTCCAATTATAACCAGTTATTTTTCTACATTTTAAATTTTTTCCATTAAAATCCTGACTGCTTTTTACAGGGTAATGATAAAAAGTAAAATGTTCAGCCGTGATCTGTTGTTTCACAGGATTTTACAAATGAGCAAAACCAACAGGACAAATTCACAATGGACAAAAACAATGAACAAAGATTTGATTAACAGCAATGATGTTGTGCTTTTGTGCTTTGCAAAATGGAAAGTGGAAATAAGAAAATAACAAATACACTGAAAATTCACCATCCACCATCATGGCAAAAATGATAAAGATTAGTCGACTGGAAGTGTTATGATTTGGCCTGGAAGAAGATGTGTGTTTGTTTTGTCCCAATGCATTATTAGGAGGATGGTTTAAATTGCCAAAATATCTTATAAGAATCACCGCTAGAGAAGTTAGTTCGGTCTTGGCATCAGAAAACCTCCAAAACTACAATCCAATGTCAACTACATCACCACAAATTGTGTAAAAGGGTTTTAAGGTAACGTAAAAACCCTCTACTCTCATCTAAAAGGAAAAAAAAATCTGCCAGTTTTTTTTATAATTTGAGCAAAAGGTTAAACAGTCTTCTTTGTTCATACTGTATTTGCCATGAGTGCCAAAGATAGTAGAGATATCTGAGAGTGATAGAGGATTTGCTCAAAATTGCGCTTGACTTCCAATCCCCTCTGCAATATGAAACCCAGCACGGCTCATTCATAGCGGTCTTTAACCACCCCTGAAATCAGCTAAGAACAAAAGATGAGTTCTGAACACAGTGCTTCGAATCGGAAAAGTTGCTTTTTCTTCAAGATGTGACTGATGACCTGGTTTGGCACCAAGTGATCCTGAAGAGAATCAAGGGAAAGTCCTCCTAGAGTTCATACTGCTGTCGCCATGGCAACACACATTCTCTCGTTACAGACGAGGAGTCATCAAATGCCATTTGATTGTTTTAGAACTGTGGTGAATATCTAGCACATTAAAGCATTTCCTTTAGCAGTGAATATCATCTGAGAAACAGAGCGGGGTGATACAGCGAACAAAAGCAATCAATTTCAGAGCATTTGGCCAGTTACACTTTTTTTTAAGTTTAACAAGTGCACTACAAAATGATTCAAGTAACATTGTTTTCCATCTGTAATATGTAGAATTCAGAAACCCTTGTTATTAGCAACACTGGTGGCTATGAACATTCCAGAAACAGAATATGATTCAATGCCATGATATACTTATCATAAAATGTTGCTTTGTGTTTTGCATGAAATGGCATTGTAAAAATGCTGTGCTCAAGTTAAAAGAAGCTCAACACATTTATGTCTTAACCTTGTGGTGTTTTTCCACCCGCCAGCTCATTTCTTTCTCTTTTTTTCTATGTAAAAGCACATTCGGTGAGAATAACAGCTTAGGACTAGCGATAGTTCCATGGTACTTCAAATAGCGCATCACAGTTGACTGGTTAATACAGTGTGCCATCATGTGCTTGGATCATTCTTTCTAATAATTGTTGTCTGTAACAAACTCTAACTGTTGCTGCATCCAACTTTGCATACTATCCATCTTAAAAAGTAATTGAAAATAGAATAAGTTTGTCCAAAATAAAAAAAAATCGTAGGTGGCACGGTGGCTCTGTGGTTAGCACTGTCGCATCAGCAAAATAGTTGCTGGTTTGACTCCTAGCTGGGCCAGTTGGCGTGGGTTTCTTCCAGGTGCTACGGTTTTCCCCACAGTCCAAAGACATGCACTATAGGTGAATTGAATAAACTCAATTCTCTGTTTTGTGTTTGAATGAGTGTGTATAGTTGTTTCCCAATACTGGTTTGCGGCTGCATAAAACATATACTGAAATAGTTGCCGCTTCATTCCGCTGTGATGACCTCTGAAATAGAGGCTAAGCTGCGAGAAAATGAATGAATGAATGAATGAATGAATGAATGAATGAATGAATGAAAAAAATCATAGTATGTGCATATTCCAAAGTTACCCAGATTGTCTACTATTTCCAGTAGAAACTAAGGGTGCTTTCACATCTGTAGTTCGTTTGGTATGGACCAAGGGCAACAAATGATACATTGAAGCATTTTCTGCCATCTTTGGGTCTTTTTTACACCACACTGCTGGCTTTGATCCGAACCAGATGAAAAGAACCAAAATGCACTCATCTGACAAAATCTACATCTTTCATAGGCCAAATGTTGTTGAACATAATTCCTAAACTGCTTATCGATTGGTCAGAATTCACATGTGGGAAATAAACAAAGTAAACAAACTGGCAGACACACAATGTTGCTTTTTACCATGAAGGGACGACTGCGCTGACTGATTGTATCCCTGCTCATAGTATACTAAATAGTTTGCATACATCACTTTAGACAAACTATACATTTCGAGAATGAAGCGTGGCTGCAGCTGGTAAACAATGTTTGAATGCATCGCAAGTCACCGCAGGTGGAGGCGTTAATTAATTTAGCTAAACTGCGACATGGTCATCTTGCAGAAATATTGCCAACGATTCATCAAGTAATGTTTTTCCCTCTCTCTTTTCTGTTTCTGGTAAAGTGCTGTCAATAAATATTTTTCCTCCATATTCCATTATGCACAGCGCATCGGTCTACGGCAGCTAGATTAATTCAAAAGATGCAGTGTTTTTAGCAGTTGGGCCTGTTTTAGTGCGGTTCACATTCTCACCACAAATTAACCTCCCCAGGGTTCTTTTGAAAGCGTACCGAGACCACCTTTTCAGGCAGGCCTCGGTACGCTTTTTTGGTCCACTTTTGGTGCGCACTCAAGTATGATTGCTGCATTCACACCTACCCAAACAAACCGTCACAAGAGGGAAAACGAACTCTAGTATGATTCAACTGAATTTAAAAAAAGGCAGGTGTGAAAGCACCCTAAAAGAGCAAAACCATCCATACGCATTGGTCTTAGGGTGCTTTCACACCTGTGAATCGATTCAGTTGTTCCGAAACAGAGATTAAAATTGTTACATTGTTAGTCTTTGCTCTTGGAGCGGTTCGCTTTCACACTGCAAAGTTTCTAATCGGACCAAAAGAGCTAAAACAAGTCACGTGCGAGTAAACTCTCCTTACATTGGTCAGAGTGTCAGGGTTTATTTTGCAGCGTCCCGCTCAGCTGTCAGGAGAGGTGGTGGTTTGGTGGTGATTGACAGGGTGCGCGCGCGTGACGTGTCTGAGGAGAGACGCGGTGGGGAGGGGTGAGAAGGGTGCGCGACGATGCCTATATGAGGACTGGGAGAGAGACGCGAGATTACTGGGAGATCATCACTCGTTTGCGGGCATCCGGAGACTCGCGAAACTTCCCGCCCTACTCATAATTCTCTTTTCATATAGCCGTAAGAATATTACATATCCATAAAACACTGTGATATAGCCACGCTCGGATCGGATCGCTTTCTCACTGCAATCGAACCGCTCCAGGGTTCGTTTCAATCGAGCCGAGACCACCTCATTCAAGCAATCTCGGAGCGATTACTTTGGCGCGGAACAGAGCGCGATTGCCCTGTTCACATATGCCAAACGAGCCGCGCTAACTGGGCAAACGAGATACGTTCCGAAACAAAAGTGTAGGTGTGAAAGCACCCTTAAACTCAATTCCTGGAGGGTCACAGCTCTGCACAATTTATCTCCATCCACCTCAAACTAACACCTGCTTAGTCTCTATTAGTCTTAAACACCTTGATTAGTTTGATCAGCTGTGTTTGATTAGGGTTGGAGCAAAACTGTGCAGAGCTGCGGCCCTCCAGGAATCTAATATGAGACCTATGCTCTAAAGGCTAAACGTTGCGTGTTGGACATGAATTTGATTGGAACTACAATGCAGGTAAAAAGTGCAACAAACTACAAACATGGTGATGGCATGTGACCAACCATTAGGTAGAGAGGCTTTGGTAAGGAAGTTCGAATGACTGTTAATTAGAATCTAACCCTACAAAATACTTGAAACATATTTTCCTCATTAGGATTTCATCTGCAACAATGTTATAAATTTATATATGGTCGTCAACTTCTAAATGCATAATTCTGCAAACACCTGAGGAGATTTCTCAGCATTAAGACCCACGAATGGCAGATTAACCTGCTGCTGCTCCTGCAATATGGTAGGTTATTAAATGTGAAAGAAATGCTGATGATGTGACAAGATGACTGACAGGGCATGTTACTAAGCAACAGTCCGTTAATGAGGAAGCAGTTTGTCCCAAAGCTTGCATAATCTTCGTCTACACACTCAAAAGTATGTACTTTCTTCACAAAAAAGTATATACTGTTAAGATGTAGTATATGTAGGCAAACTGGGACGCAGCATGTGACACTTGCTAATATGTTTACGCAAAACAATGATCCATTCATTTAAAAAATAACAAATAAATAAATCAAATAAAACTGGTAAAACGTTTCATACAAGTTACTTAATAAAATCTTAAACATTCACTCCAATATAGAGGAAGCATTACGGGTAAACATACCTGTATCTGTGTCCGTTGGTGACACCACACCAGGGATTTTCTCATGTCCAGACACTAGAACATTGGGTGGGAGAAGGTGCATGATAGTAGTGAGAGCTGGATGTGGCTGTATGGAGTAGATCAGCTGAGTGCCCTCCATCACAGACAACATGGCATTCACTACACAGAAAGAAGAAAGGAAGAGGAGTCATGATAATTGTTGGTCCTTACACGCATATACCACACAACAAAAGCCGGTGTGTGCCATTTGCTTAGTATTATGTAATAATTAATTATATTGTATTTATTTATTGCTTTTCGAAATTGTTTTTAATGTCACTTTTAATCTATTTTATAAATTTACTTTACTTTGTGCAAAGTTGTTTTTTTTTCAATCATTTTTTTTTGTGTAGTATTTTATTATTATTTTTTGTGTGTGTGTAGAGGTGTGTATATACAGTTGAAGTAGGAATTTTCAATCCTCTTGAATTATTAGCCATGTATATTTTTGTACTAAATTTCTGTTTAAGAGAGAAGATTGTTTCAGTACATTTCTAAACATAATGGTTTTAATAACAAATTTCTAGTAACTGATTTCTTTTATCTTTGCCAAGATAATAATATTCAGCTCAAAGAGAAAATTAAAAGCTAAAGACCTAACTAGGTTAATAATGTTATTTAGTCAAGTGAGGATAATTGCGCAAGTCATTATACAGCGATGGTTTGTTCAGCAGATTTAAAAAATATACTGTATATATATATTTGCTTTTATTCTAGCCTGGAGATGCCCAAACTAGGACCAAAAGTTGGCCAATGGAAACCTTTGATTTGGCCCGCCATACCATCTGAGAATAAAGAGAGGGAGAATGATAGGAAGGTTGAGGCCAATGCCCTAAGCAGAGTTCGTCATTTCTGTTTTTAACATAACCTTTTGTTTGTTTGTTTAATTGTTGAGAAACAAAAAAGCAAATCAAATGAAACGTTTCAATAAATGTTGTGCACGAATCAGATTTATAAAAAAATGAAATGATCTTTGATGAGCAAAGATGTATGCAGTGTATTCAGCATCAAACACCACTGTGTCATAAAGTGGATTGCTTGTTTTTATTTTAAGTTCATTATAAAATGTAAACATATATATATTTATTAATATAATAACAGTATAGGGCTGCTCGATTTTGGGAAAAATAATAATCACGATTATTTTGGTAATAATTGTAATCATGATTATTCAAAACGATTATCAATTGAAGTCAAAATTATTAGCGCTCCAGAGAATTTTTTTTTTAAATAAATATTTTCCAAATTATGTTTAAAAGACGAAGGAATTTTAACAGTATTTCCTAAAAAAAATATTCTAGGCTTTTGTTTTATTTTAGCTAGAATAAAAGCAGGTTTATTTTGAAACCCATTTTAAGGTCAATATTATTAGCCCCCTTAAGCAATATATTTTTGATTGTCTGCAGAAGAAACTACTCTTATACAATAACTTGCCTAATTACTCAAATTAAGCCTTTAAATTGCACTTTAATCTGAATGCTTGTATTTTGAAAAATATCTAGTAAAATATTAAGTGCTGTCATCATGTCGAAGATAAAAGAAATCAGTAATTAGAAATTAAACATCAAAGCTATTATGTTCAGAAATAAGTTTTAAAAAATTATTTCCATTAAACAGAAATCGGGCAGGAAAAAGGTTGCTAATATTCAGGAAGGCTAATAATTCTGACTTCAACTGCCTATATCTAGTCATTTTTCACCCTGCAAATGAAACAGAAATAAATACAATAGAATAAAAATATGAAAAAAACTGTGCTTTAAGCATTTTCCCTCTAAGAAAAACCCTTTAGCTACAAAAATTCCTCTGTCAAGAGCAGTGAGGGATTCTCTCGTTTTGTTGGATCAATGATAAAAACAGGCGGCAGCAGGTATATTTCGCGCTGTCACTTTAATGGTTTCTCTTTTACGTGTCTTCTGATTCTCAACTCGTTTGTTTATTTCACAAATGAGGGTTAATAAGAATAATCACAAAACACCGCGTTTTGACACCTATTTGACCATTAAAGCGCTCACGTTAAGATGACTTTAGATGTCTGCGCTCCTCTGCTCGTCTCAGTGTGCGAATGTGATCGAATGCTGACCGGCCGCATGCTTCTGACTGTGTGTGTGCCGCACACACACATAAGCACGCGGTCTTTCACGCTTTAAAGAACAACAAATGTGTACAACTGGAAAGGGGGCGGTATATGATGCACTAATCGTTAATAATTGCACAGTCCTATTAAAGTATTTTTAAAAATATTAATAAATTAGGAAGTTACCATGGCAACTTTAAATGTAATACTTTGGTTTATTTAACTTTGGCCCACCACCTTCAATCAACTTTGGTTTTTGTCTCTTTATAAGAAAAAGTTTGGGCACCCTTGTTCTAGCCAAAACAAAACACATTTCTGTAGAATAAGAAAGAAAATGAATTGGAAACACTGTGGAAAAAGTCCTTGCTCTGTTTAACATCATTTGCAAAAAATTTGAAAAAGCCAATAATTTTGACTTCAACTGTATACTATATGATACATACTATATGATATATCCAATCCTTATGTATATAACTAAACTAATGTTTATTTTATAATTGGATTCTGATTTCCAAACAAATGGCAAAAGCAATAAGAGTCTGACAATTCGTAACAGTATTTTAATGATCTGCAACCGAGAAATTATTCATTCCCTCGTGGGAATTTATTTCCCAGTTTATTATCTACCTTTTCAGTTGATAAGTCTGAAAAGTAAGAGCACATCTCTCCTCAGCAACCCACACAGTTTGAGAAATCGTTTATATCTGGATCTTAAATGGTGCAGGACAAATGACTGAATTTTAATACTGTGGGTTATGGGTTTGAAAAAAATGTCTAACCTCAAGTGAAAGCAATAATAATCCTGATGCTTGTCTTAGCAAGCACCACTAATAACTATAAAGAGATTTAAAGCAGGATACTGTCAAGCGTCACAGTGCGGTATAACCTAGATTTATATGAACCCAAGGTTAACACATCATTGTTAAAGGACTGTAAGAAAAACAGTCCTGTCAAATCTGCTGTTGACTGCATCCAATGAAACCCACCATCATAAAAGATTACCAAAAAATGAAATGAGAGTGATATTTTATTCAAACTGGGAGAACATACAAGGGCACAAGCGGAGAGTTTCATTTCATGCTAGAGTCAACAACTATATTGTGCGCTAGCAATCTCAACTTTGATTGAATTTTACCACTGTACATGATTTTAAGAATACTTCCACTGTCAGATACATTCACAGAAAAAGAAAACCACAGCTGAACCCTATTTGAGTTGCAAAACCTTGTTTACTTATAATACGAGCACTTTATGTTTACTCAAACAATAAGTTAAGGTAACGCTCAGACATTGAATTATCAGAAATGCCAAAACACTAATGGCAAGCGTAAGGACTTTTATCGAGCTTATTGGACATGTTTCCACATACTGTATATAAGCTAAAATGAATACAAACTGAAATTTTTCTTTGTCAAATAATTATTTTTGTCAGTAATATTTATGTGATGTTCGAAAAGAAGTTTTAATAATGTATTTACTTTGTGTTTGCCATGAGTACAGTACATAATGTTTTACTAGTTATTTTAGAACTTTATTATAAAACTTTTTTCATATCACTTATTTATTACAAGTGCAACTTAAATGCTTAACTCGATTAATTAGGTTAACTTGAAGGTCATTGGTTAACAGTGGTTTGTTCTGTAGTCAATCAAAAAAAAAAAATTAAGAGGGATAATAATATTAAATGTAAAAAAAAAAAAATCAAGAAATAAAAATTGCTTTTATTCCAGCCAAACGAACAAACATTTTTTTTTACCAGAAGAACAAAAGAATATTATAGGAACTACTGTTCAACAGTTGGCTCTGGGAAATAAACACACTGGCCACTTTATTAGGTTCCAGCTGCTTGTTAACCAAATTTCTAATCAGTCAATCACATGGCAGCAATTCTGCATGCCAAATGCATTTAGGCATGTAGACATAAACAAGAGGATCTGCTGCAGTTCAAACTGAGCATCAGAATGGGGAAGAAAGGTGATTTAAGGGAACGTGGCATGGTTGTTGGTGTCAGACGGGCTGGTTTGAGTATTTCAGAAACTGCTGATCTACTGGGATTTTCATGCACAACCATCTTTAGGGTTTACACAGAATGTCAATCTCTTTATGACCACAGAGTACCCATCTTCTGATAGCTTATTCCAGCAGTATAATGTGCCATGTCATAAAGCACGAATCATCTCAGACTGGTTTCTTAAACAGGTTTTTCCGTACAGTTCACTGTACTCAAATGGCCTCCACAGTCACCAGCTCTCAATCCAATAAAGCACCTCTGGGATGTGATGAAACAGGAGATTTGCATCATGGATGTGCAGACGACAAATCTGCAGCGACTATGTGATGCTAACATGTCAATATGGAGCAAAATCTATGTGGAATGTTTCCAGTACCTTGTTGAATCTATGCCACGAAGGATTTAGGCAGTTCTGAAGCCAACCAGGTACTAGTAAGGTGTACCTAATAAAGTGGCCAGTAAGTGTATTTGGGAAAAAAATAATTAATAATTTTTGCCTTCAACTGTATACTCTTTTGTTGTTTACGTCCTGTTCTTCATTGTGCACATTTTTCTTAAAGAAAGTGCAGGCTGTTGTGACACTTCTGTTCATGCCAGTCTGCGTCATTACATTTCAGCAGAGCTCTCCATTTTTCATTAGGCCATTTATGCCAGACATGGATACACGCACGCACACATTCCGCTCCATTACTTCGAAGCCGAATTACACAGAATCGTGCATCACTGCCGCTCAATCGGAGAAAGAAAAAAAAAACACAGGTCGGTTCTGAATGCAATGAAAGTGTGTGCGCACACCTGCTAGAGTTGAGCAAATGAAAGTCGGCGACACCTGCTTGTGGCAACAGGTGACACAGTGCATATTTTCATCCACATTGAAACAAGCCTAGAGTGAATCTGGGGAGCTCTTTTAGATTTTCTGCACTAATTATGCCAGCATGATGGATGTTGAATAATATCACACAGAATTTATTCATATTATTCAAGTGATGGTCAAACTTGTCTTTAATCAAGCAAAATATGTATTGACAGTGCAACAGTGGTAATAATAACATGGGATTTTATTGGGTAGTAAAATGCAATAGTATGAATTAATTAGTAATAGCATTGGCTTATAAAGTAAAAAATTTTATATCTACAACCGCCTGTACAACATGTTGAGTGTGTTACAGGAACGTTTTTGAAAATAAATTAATTCTGTCCGTTTCAGCATGGCTACTGCTTTTTCCGTACAGTATATAAACTCTCAGAAATATTCTGCTGTACACTTTGAAAAACCATCATCACACCATGAAAAAAATTATGCTGCGAATAATTCACAAAACAGTCAGACCTTGTGCAAAGATGGACGTGCAGTTTATTTACATCCACTGACAGACTTTCTTGCCATATTTAACTAACAACAGTAACGCTTTTGTGTGTGATAACATGTATGAGCTTGTGACATTCTTTGGATTTAAAATTTAGGGCTTTCTCTTTTCAAATGTTGACTTGAAACAAATTTGCAAGCTGGAGTTCACAAAAAAAAATAAATCTGAAACAACTTTGAATAAGCTCACAATTCCTGTAATTGCATGCGTGTGAATGGTAGTCAATGGAATGAAAATATAGAGCGAGCATTCTTTTAGACCAGAGAAGAATAGACGTGATGGATCTCAGGACATAAAAATACTGATTTGACTGTACTGAACATGTTAAGAAGCCGTTATATAATGGAAGAAAAACAAATAATGAATAGGGTAAGATATATAGAAGTATATCCAGTAGATAAATATAAATGTAGATGTCAAGTGCTGATACCAATGCAGTTCAATCTGTGTAATAGCTTTAAATGCAGAGTAAAATACAAAGTTAACACTATAATTTTTTCCATATTGTTAAGTATATCTGAGTGATACAGCTATTTGAACAATAAATAATTTAGGATAGGACTTGTTTTGTCTATTGAGAACTATCTAGATTTTATAAGGAGGTAATGTATCTTTATTATCATAACAAAACATGATTTTTTTCCACGTCATTCAAATCATGTGTATTAAAGCATTTTGGCTTCCCTGTAAAAGGTAATCATACATTGTGACAAATGATTAATTTCAGTGCAAGTACACATTATTTATGGTCACCTAATTTAAAGTGGGTTCAAAAAAGTATATGCTTGGTGACCTGCTAACATGTGGCAAACAAACTCCAAAAGGTAGGTGAGAAAGAAAAAAAAAAGTCCATGCAGCTTCTGGAACAATGCCATAGCCCGGCAGCGTTTACAGTCACTTTGTCAAGCAAACTCATTGTAATTGGTCAGAATCACACTTTTGTTTACAGTGCCACAGTGCAAATCACTGAACTGCAGTGTATCATTGTGTTCAATATTAATAACGGCTCTGACTGTGGCTTGCTTAATGGTTAAGGATCAGAGCTTTTAAAGGAAAGGTCAAGGGTTCAATTACAAGTAGGGCGACAAAATTGCTGAGATTACTTATCTAATGGACCAGTCTGTACAATTAGAGAACAACAAATTGGATTAAAAAAAACATCCACTTAGTAGCAAATAAACATGCTGTTCTAATGATTACGTATTACCAGGCCCTGAGAGAATCCAGACACGTTTTCCTCATCCCTGCACTCATTTTGGAGGACAGCCTGAATGGAATAATATGATGGAAGTGGAAGTTCTGAAGAAATATGTGCATAGCTTTTGTGTAGGCCTACATTTTTATGTCTGAAGAGCACAGTTCATTGTTTACAATGTTATTATGCAGTACCACTCATTTCAAATGTAACTTTATAATCTTCTCTAAGTGTGTATTTTCCTTTTCCAGCTTACCTCTGTGTTTATTTCTGTAAATCCTGTTCTCAAGGTTAGGGTCGGTAGATTTTTTAATGAAGCAGAGTTCAACAAGGTTAATAAAACCCCCAAAAAGTAATTCTGTGAAATATTAATAGGATGCCTTTCAGTATTTTTTTTAAATAAAGTTCATTTATTCCTGTGATTAAATACACATTTTTAGCAGCCATATCTACCTCATTATTTCAGTCTTCAGCCTTCTCTGTTTTTATAATATTTTGGTACTAAAGCAACATTTCATATTACTATCAATACAGAAAACTATTATTGTACTTGTTTTGTTTTGTTTTGTCGAAGTATTCTGGAATTTGTGACTGTCTGAAAAGTTAAAAATAACTTTATTTATTTTAAAAAATACTTTTTTTATTTGATTAATTTAATCAATCCTTCCATCATCCATCCAAATGGGCTCTATGCACAGCAAGATTTTAAAAGCCAATAATAAACTTCCAGTAAAAGCTTAATGTGACTATTTTCAAATTAGCAAGGTTGTTTTTACATTATCAATGTTGTAATGTAATTACAATACATTTAGATGAATAGACTTAAGCATTCATTTAGTTGTTCAAGCGTAAAACGACCTGAAAGACCGTTGTAACCGCTAAAGCCATCAGTAGCAACAGGCTAGCGCAGACACTGTCATATTTTAAAGACATGGCGTGGGGAAATGGAATTTATTGCAGTGCTTCTTGTCCTATCTTAGACCCAATTTATATCGTATATCTAACAGGCAGTGAAGATTGCCAATTTTTAAAGAAATCAGATCTTAAATGTGACAATTTTGTAATGAAAAGACAGTTCACTTGAAGCCCTTGGGCTGCCTGGTTGAAAATTAAAAGTCTGTGTGCATATAGCCCATTGATTCATACTAATGCATTTAATGAGATATTTAATAATGATCCTTTTTAACATTTAAGCAATACATTCATTCATGTTTTTTCTTATTTTACCAACATAAAATTTAAAACAATGGTAAATCTGTAGTCTTTAATTTGATACTGAAACAAAAACACCTATACCTAAAGCCTGAGCGTATTGTATTGTATAGTAATTGTATGTCTGCGTGAATTTGTGTGTGTGTCTACAATTTTAATGCTGATTCACTGTGAACACTCAATAATTAAAGCTATTATTTCTAAATTAATTCAACATGACCTCCTTTTTGACTTCAAGGTTTTTAAGGTTCTTTCACGGGTGAAGAAACATTGGACGCAACAACATCAACATGGCTTTGCATCTATTTGTCTCTCTTCCGAGGGCATGGGTAACCTACTGTGCTTGTAAAAATCAGCTATCTACAAACACTGAATTCTGAGACATTCTAATCTATGGAGATGAAGAAAAAAAACCTGTTCACTCCTTTTCACATCTCTCAGTCACACACACACATACACAAAGACTTGTGCCCAGACAAACACATCAAATACAGCACAGATTAATGTGCCAGCATTATTAGGCTGTGCCAGTCCTCTTTATACATTCTCTGTGCCAGTGATTCTTAACTTGTGGGCCACGATACAAAAATACTCTGCTGCAAAAAGCAGGGTGAACAAAAAAATCAATGGTAAATGCAAAAAGTAAAATGCAGCCATCCAAGCAAAGAATTGAACATTAGGTATAGTAAAATAAACAGTATTTCCTTAAATTGTAACAAAGGGAAAGAAAACACATATTTTATTTGTAACATCACGTAACATGCATCTAATAAAAGTCTAGACTGCATACCAAACACTTACATGAGTAGGTTACATGGAGTCTCCTCATCCTTTAGAAAAAACTACCTCAAAACTACACCGAAAATGTAAATTGCCTTTCTCCTATGGTTCTTTCTAACCTATTTACATATAAGTCACGGTAGCATTTCATTTCTTCACTAGGTTTTGTAAAGCTGCTTTGTAGTTTGCATTGTGAAAAGTGCTACTGTGCACTAAACTGAAAAATAAATTTGACTGAAATACAAGATACTAAATAATCCTTTTAAAATGAAGCAAATTAAACCAGAGATAAATTAATTTAAATTAATTTAAATAAAAGTAAATCAATTTTAACTATATCGATTCATTACAGTTAAAATTAACGGAATTAAAGATGATTTAATAAGAATAATTATTGCTATTATTATTATTATAGATTTTTTTTTTTTTTTGCTAAATTTAAAGGCACAGTTCCCCCAAAACTAAAATTTTCTCACTATTTATGCTCCCTCAAGTGGTTCTACACCTTTATGAGTCCTGTTAATTTGAAGAAAGCTGAAAACCTGTAACCATTGACTTCCATAGTAGGAAAATCAAATATTATGGAGGTCAGTGGTTACAGGTTTTCAGCTTTCTTTAAAATATGTTGTTTTCTGTTTAACAGAAGTAAGAAAGTCAAACAGGTTTGAAACAAGTAGGGTGAGTATTAAGAGTGTCACGATCCTCTAAATTCTCAATTCCATTACATTTTCGATTTTAAAGTCACAGTTCGATTCGATTCTCGATTTAAAAAAGAAAAATTTGAAAGCACAAGCTATGCTATTTTAAGACTTATGCAACATAATAATATCTGACCTTTGTGCAGTCTGACAGTCATGAAGCTCTGAATAAATACTCCTACCGCGCTTGTAGTTGCTTGGAAGTTTTATTCCAAATGAACACAGGAGAGTAATTTGTGTTACACTTGTAGGTTTAACAGAGCTATGTTTATCAAATCTACGTTTTTGTGGTGCCTGAGGAGATGCCCTGCCATGTTAGTCGTCCTGCAGGTGAAATAATGTGTTATACAGACATAGCAGACCTTGCAAGCTTTTTTTTTTGTTGGTCGACAATACGAACGTTGTCAACATAACTCACTGGAAATCCAAAATACTTCCACATCGACGACTTCAGTGAAAGAGGGACGGGGTTCAAATTCTGTCAACGGGTTTCCTGCGTCTGCAGTTGCCATCTTTTGACTGTTTGTTGTAGCTGTTAAGTTGACTTGCAGCACTTCAACAACCTTTTTTTTTTTTCGCTTAGCAAGCCCAGTTCACATCACATGTGGGCGTGGCAGCAATGGCGGTTCCATTTTTTGATTTGATAATTGAGATTAAGCATAAATTTCAATCAATTTTGATTTGACACCCTTAGTGAGTAAACGATGACAGAAATTACAGTTTTGGGTTGACTTTAATCAAATGAAAGGAAGATCAATTTTGTCAAGTTTAGATAAAATCAAATAAAATAACAATCAAATAAAGTGGATTGGGAAAAAAATTATATAATGGATTTAATTGATTTCAACTAAATGAAAATAAATCAAAATAACTTGACTAAAACTGAAACCCAGGATCTGCCAATTACTCTGGCACATGTTTTACCAGCAGATGCCCTTCCTGCTGCAACCCAGCCCACTCACATTCACTCACTACGGCCAATTAACTTTGCCCAATTCACCTATAGTGCATGTCTTTGGATTGTAGGGAAACAGGACACCCAGAGGAAACCAACGCGAACAAGGAAAGAAGATGACAGAAGTCAAACCAGGGATATCCTTGCCATGAGGCCAATGTCTTAACCACGTTTACATAAAAACTGTATGTGAACACTAAACTGGATTAAACTTGAAATTATTCAAATGAAAAGCAAATGAAACATGTCATGAAGGGGGTGGGGCATGTCAGATACTAGAGAGCATCGAATTGATCAAGATTTGATGAGAAACTGAAGTATGAGGTGATGTGAAAAGAATTGTTGATCCATTTAGACGGAGTGCACTCTTTGGATGTTTATGTCAGTTTTATATTTTAGAGCACACTAGCTTATAAATATCCATAAAACAGGCTAGGGATGCACAATGTATCTTTTCAGCATCAATATTGCAATGTGTGCATTCACAATAATTACAAAGGGGAGTTGGAATTGTTATTGTTGATCAGCAATGAAGAATGTACAGTGTTTACATTTTACATCACATTTTACTATTCAATAGTGGGGGCAGGCCAAAATTGCTGTATAAGGTGCCGCTTCTCGTAATAGCTGATCGAACATATAATAATGTTGCAATTCTAAGAAATATACAGTTGAAGTCAGAATTATTAGCCCCCATTTGAATTTTTTTTTTTCCTAAATGGTGTTTAACAGAGTAGGGAAATTTTCACAGCATGTCTGATAATTTTTTTTCTTCTGGAGAAAGTCTTATTTGTTTTAGTTCAGCTAGAATAAAAGCAGTTTTTAATTTTTTGAAATCCATTTTAGGGAAAAATTATTAGCCCCTTTAAGCATTTTTTTTTTTTTTTTGATAGTCTACAGAACAAACCATCATTATACAATAACTTGGCTAATTTCCCTAACCTGCCTGGTTAACCTGATTAACCTAGTTAAGCCTTTAAATGTCACTTTAAGCTGTATAGAAGTGTCTTGAAAAATATCTAATAACATATTATTTACTATCATCATGGCAAAGATAAATCAGTTCTTATAAATGATTTAATAAAACTATTATGTTTAGAAATGTGTTGAAAAAAATCTTCTTTTCGTTAAAAAGAAATTGGGGAAAAAATTAAACTGTGGCGAATAATTCATAATTCGCTACACTATATGTGCTGTTTTTTTTTTTTTTGTAATTGCTTTATTTTATTCAACATTTATATTATATTTAACAAAAACAGTACAATGCCAATAAAAAGCAGAAAAAAATAGTACAGAATAATTGCCATTAATCTAATTTTAGAAAAATGAAGGTGATATAAAACTTTGAATTAAATAAATTTATGTCTCGAATTTATCAAACCTTTCTTTATTCTCTACAAGGCTTCTTCCCAGTTCTTATCAGCCACTTCTACATTCAAATCCATGGTCGAAGCTGTCTCAATGTGCATATGGGGGCCTCAAAAGCACAAACAAAGCTTGATATCAGATGTCTACTATTAGGGTTCGAGGATAAATGATTCTGAATAATATGACTTTCTGGTTCATTTATAAATTGTGAAATACTTTCCTTCACATAGTTTCTAACTTGCAGATAGCGAAAAAATATCTGTGCTGTTATTAACATATACATTTTATAACTTTTTGATACATTTTCCATCTTCGTTTACATAATATTATGATATATTGTAAATGGTCCTCTTGTTATTTATTGCTTATTTCATGAACTATCATTATCGGGGGCAAAATATCATGATAATATCTTATCGTATTACTGTACCTAAATATCTGACTATTTATTTAAATTTTATCTTTACTCTCTATTTACTCTTTACTCTGTGTTTATGCTTGCAATTTCTTTCACCCACTCTTCTACAAGATAATTCCAATCAATTTAAGTTAATGATTTCATTCCAAATAGAGTTATTCATCTGCTGAAATTGTATTAATATCGCAATATAAAATCGCAGCAAAATAAAATATCACAATCGCTTTTAAACTGAAACTAACTTAAAAATTTTTATTTTAATTTCACAAGACTTTATTTTAATGTGACTCCTGAACCCAATTTAACTCAATATCGATTCTGGAGACCTGTTGATTTTGCTCAACATGCTAAAAAATCTGAATCCAGAAGAAAACACGGTTAAGAAGCATTGCTCAAGGCCTTGTCCTCTCATTTTTTCCCCCAGCATCCCTCCACCAGCCAGAAAGTGGCTTCAGCGGCATTAACAAGCACACGACAGCTGAATATATAAGTCATGTGAGAGAATGTTTGCACCTATGTTTGTGTGTGTTTGACGACGGGTTTTTGTGTGTGATCTGAGAGGTCCTCAGAGGCGCACACTCTCCAAAAGACAGCAGGACATCTCCTCCCTCCAGCATGGAGAGGCATAATTGAGACAGAATGGCAGGTAGAACTGAGACGCACGGCTGGAAGGAGAGGCTGAATTCAGACAGAATTTTAGATCAACAGAGCTTTCTCTGCACTCCAACAGCTGGACACCCTGCAGCTACACTACATCCATGAGTCACTCGCAGTCCCCAGATTAAAACATCTAACAAAGACAGATGGATAAAGGGTCAGTGACAAAATTTCATCTTTGTTACAGACAAACAGTTTAGTGATTATATAAGTATCATTGTTTACAATGTCCAAAAGCTGAGAGCAATCTTAAAGATGTGGAAAAATGGGTGCTTAATTGTTTTGAACTAACTTTGTTTTTACTTAACTTGACAGATAATACTTTATTAAAGGTGTAAATCCAAATAAATGTACGTAAAGTAGACTTTCATGTCCATGCCTTTTGATCTTTTCACTTTGCATTTGTCAAATTAAAAGTTTTTCTGCACCTTTTAATGAGCAATTCCAGCGTTATGGATGTGAAATTTACAGTAAAAACTTGAAAGTATATGTAAACGTTATATTAAAACATTTGTTCATATTTTCCAAAACAACTAACCAGAGTTATGGGATCAGAAAAATATCAATCTGTAAACAAATGTTATGTTTTAAATGAGGAAAATAAACATGGGTTATGAATGTGACCAAAAACAGTCTGTGAGTTTACAGTACAAACATACTTTGTAAAAATTACATAAATTAAACTGCACAACCCTAAAGAAACAATGCTATTCAAAAGGATAAGAGTCGGCTCTCCATAAAACAAAAGCGATTGATTTTTATTTTTATTTTATATTTTTGTGTTAATTGAGGAAAAAGCTTCGTTATGGATGTGATAGATGTGAAATTGCTACTTGTGTGACTTTGATAAAATCAAATAAAAATGTTTGAAATCATTTACTGCAAAATATCTACCAAAACTTACAAAGGATTTTGCCATTTTGGTGGAAACTATATTTTTTCATGGTAAGGTTGACATTTACATTTGCTCTAATCTATTATTTTAATAATGATTTGTTATTTTTTATAGAAATGTTTTTTTTTCTAGGTGTTGACTAACCTAAGTACATGTTAAATATTGACTACAATTTGACAACTTTACCACCGCATACAATTACAATTATGCAATTATAAATATTTTAAAGTGCAAGTCATGCAATGCAACTTTCAACAGCATATTTGTACTAATCTTTACACTTTAATTGTATTTCAAACTGTTATACTACCTCTACAATAACTATAATACACTGTAATTAAATTGTTTTCAAAAACATGTCAAACTGACCTTCAGTATATTTTTTAAAGCATGTTTAATTTAAACCCTGCAAAAGTGTGTCTGTCTTTTAAAGAGGAGGATTAATTTCCAATCATTTTTGGTTGGAAAAAAAGAAGAAAAAAAATTAACCTTTCAATGATATTCAATTAATCCCCCAAATTAATTTTGTTTTAA
Organism: Danio rerio; assembly: GCF_052040795.2. Classification (NCBI taxonomy): domain Eukaryota; kingdom Metazoa; phylum Chordata; class Actinopteri; order Cypriniformes; family Danionidae; genus Danio; species Danio rerio. The sequence continues at coordinate 24,199,164 of NC_141028.1, forward strand.
GATATTTTGGTAGACATATCTGACTATGTATTATTCTTTCTAAATAAAAAAAATTACTATCACAGATTTACACAATGATTTAAAGAAAACACTAACTCAAATATTATTTAGCCTATAAATAGTTTATATAGCAAATTCTCAAAATCTTGTCAGACCTATTTAGACCAAGAATAATTAGAACAACTCTGTTTAAGGATCACAGTCCAGCTCTGAAAAATAAGTAAACTTAAGTAACTGTCATTTTAAACATTTCTATTAAGCATTTATTATTTAAAAAAAAAAAAAAAACATAAAAAATGTAATACAATAAAACTTAGTTTTACCACTTTTTCTTTTACATATTTTAATAAATCTAAAGAATAAGTATGTCATTTCATGTTTAAATATGCTTTTATGAATAGAAAATTAAACCAAAATGGATCTTTAACCAAAAAAAATCTATTAAGATAAAAAAAGATAAGAACCTACACAGAGGAAAGGAGATAAAATCCTATAAGGACAAAAACACATACACACTACAGGTCAAAAGTTTGAGGTCAGTTTTTTTTTTTTTTTAATGTTATTTTTATTTTTTTTTTAAGAAAAATAATTCTGTTAACCAAGGTGACATTTATTAAATGTAAAAAATTGCTAAATATTTGTTAATTTTAAAAAAACTGCTTTCTTATTGTATGTATTCAAATGAAATTATTACTCCAGCCATTATTGCTTTTATTACTATTACCATTAATAAGAATATAATTAATAAAAATAACAGTAATAATAACAACTAATATTAAAAGTGATTTCTGAAGGATCATGTGACTTTGAAGACTGGAGTAATGAAGCTGAAAATTCAACTTTGAAATCACCGGAATAAATTAAATTATAAACTACATTTGAACAGTTATTTTATAGTGCAATAACATTTTACAATTGTACAATTTTGTAATGAAATAAAAACAGCCTTGGTGAGCAGGAGAAGCTTATTTTAAGACATTTTAATAACCGACTTACCCCAAACTTTTGACTGGTAGTATAATTCTTCAATTCATTTAACAAACACAACAGCAAAAAAAAAATACATTAAACAATGTATTTAGCAATTAAGACAACCTTTTAAAATCTTGTTTCAATCTAAACTATTCTCTTTAATTTGCCCACAGCACAACCTGTTCACCTTTCTATGTCGGGAAAGATGGGAATAAAAGATCTGAAAGAGTCATGATGGAGAACGCTTGCCTAGAACAGCACCGCAAGAAAAAGTCCTAATTCAATTTGCTTTCAAGTGGAAATGAATCTAAATGGGAAAATCAAGGCAAGCTGGCAGCCTGAATATTGAAAGCATCTGAAAAATGAGGCAAAAGCACACACGTGCAAATAGTTTCTCATCGCTAATGTCAGAAAGCACAAAAGTGCTATTTATCAACTATTTATTACTAAGCTCTTGCTGTTGTCTCTAGCCCGGTTGGACTCCTTTGAGGCCATGAGCAGAATATGTTATCTAGTGTCAAATTTCCCTACATGAGCTTTCCCAGAAATCAAGCCCAGTTCAGTCAAGCCTTCAAATACCTGCTGTGCAGCTCGGGTAAATCACATCAATGAAACATCCATCTACTGTACTCAAAAAAGACCCCCAAAAAAACAGAATGATCTCATCTTTTAAAACCACATTCATACTTACAGATGACTTCAGCTGTGAAAAAGTCAACATGAAACACAATTCACAACCTATTCACTTCAGCAGTGTGGAATATTTATGTGTGACGGAATATTCAATGAAGAGAAAGTAGGACGAGACTTGGATCATGACAGTTGTGTATTGCAAATGAGAACATGTGAAAGGAATGCTGTCTGAAACACCGCAGGTACCCACATTTGAGTAGATTTTTTTACTGGAGACTAAAGGTTTTGCTTGATTTCAGGAACAGCTCAAATGGATCACAATCAATGTCAACATCAAAGGGTTACTTCACCCAAAAAATGAAAAATGTCAATAATTACTCACTCTCGTGTCGTTCCAAACTAAAGCTTAACGATAAATTGTAAATAAAATTGCATTTACAATTTAGCAAAAGCTGCGATTGTCTTGCACAGGAAATCTGAGTAAAGTACAGTTGTGATAAGTAGTAAATTTACTTCGAAGACCAGAGTCTTTCATGCAGATGAAATTTCCTCAGGTCTTTGGATAATCATGCATTCAGACGTTAATGTCCAAACACGTCTTTATATAAGTTTAGTATTGTTTATGCAGATGAAATATAACACAGACAACACGATTTAAATATTTTGCAGTTGGCTAGATATTAACTAAGTCATACAAACATCTTTACCGATGCCTCTCTAATTGATGGTTGGTCAAGCGTATCAATCATGTTTGTAGTTTATTTATGCTTTTCACCCACGTTTGTAGTTCTAATTGAATTCACGTCCAACGAGCAGTGTACTGTGGCCAATATCAGTGGTTAGAGCATGGAGGGTTCTACAATTCTAATTTTAACCAGAAATAGTAAACTATCCTGGATCCTTTGGCATACTCTTTTTAACATACTATGATTTAGGACATACTAGCTCTATTTTCAAATACTACTAATAATAATAATAAATTTTATTTGTAATGCGCTTTTCTTAAACTCAAAGCGCTACAGGCAAAAATACTAGCAACACAAGGCAAGCAAACAGCCAGCAATAAAAGATGCAATTAAACAATAAAAATATGAACCATAAGACTGATAAAAAAAAGTTAACAAAATGATTATCCTAAAGTTAAAAGCAATGCTAAAAAGGTGAGTCTTAAAAAGTTTCTTAAAACAGTCCAGAGAGGCAGCATTCCTAATGCTAATGGGGAGTGCATTCCACAGCTTAGGCGCACTGTGAGAAAGCCCTCCCACCCATGGTCTTAAGTTAACTCAGTGGCTGATACAAGGTAAGTCCCGATGCAGAACGAAGACTGAATATTAACTAGTATTTAGGATGGATAGTATGTGAATTGGGACGCACCACAGGAAATGCCAATCGATGGCAAATCTCTATAGCATAGGATAAACATAGGATATAATTGCTTCCATTTGATTCAACGAGATTAATAAACACATGACCACGACAACATATGGTTTATCAGAGTTCTTCATATAATATTTTCCTGATAAAATGTATGTAATGATGCAATGCCTTTGTCACTGTTTAAAAATGCTATTATATAAATATGTTGCATGATTTATTTTGTGTAAGAAGACGCATCATTTCACAGGACACTGGATTAAAGCTATGAAGTATATTTTTGACAAAAAACGTCATTATACAGTATGTGGTATTTGTTTGTGCTTTCATGTTTAACACTACCAACATTTACTACAGCCATATTCCAACCCCCCGATACCTTCATTAAACTTCTGAATACAAATGAAGACATTCTAGATAAAATCCGAGAGCTCTCTCAACCAGAAAAATGACTTTATTCAATAGGAATCTAATCAAGCTGCAAGACTTTTTCAATAGTTTCTTCTCAGGATTAACTGCTGATTTAATGCTGTTTTACAAATTTGACTATTTGAGTCCACTATTTGTTTAAGAGAACTGAGTGGCTAACAGTGCGGTCAGAGTTGCACTTACACTGCAGAGGGTCTTTCAGTGTTGGGTGCAGGAGAGCTCTGGGGGTCCCATGGAACAGATTCAGCCTAAAAAGAAACATGGTTGTTAATAGTAATAATTAAAAAAAGACCAAAATATTATGTTCTAAACATTGTGCAACAGATCAAATAAACACCACCAGTATATAATGTATGTGATCAGTAGGTTTTATTTAACACAAATGTTTTAAATCAATAAGAAAATACTAAAGTAAAAGTTAGGTACCGCTTTAGTTTAGGTCATAATTCCTGATTGTTAACTACTGGCTTATTACCTGCCTATTGTTAGGATATTAACTGTTCATTAGTAGTTATAAATTATGATCTTATTCTACCCAACTACCACCTAACTAGCTAATTAGTAGTTTATTAAGCTAGTAGTGTTAGTGTGACCTAAACCAAGTGTCACCAAAATTTATGATGCTTTTGAATTGTCTAAAAAAAAAACACACTTGAATCATATTTTATGATTCACATCTAGTATCCTTTTCCAACTCACGTTAAATTTTAAAAGGGTAATGATTTAACAATTTACTTATGCTTAATAAGGGTGTCACGATCCTCCAAATCCTCGATTTGATTACATTTTTGATTCTAAAGGCACGATTCGATTCGATTTTGGATCATGAATAATTAATTAATGACCAATTAATTATTTGTAGCCTACTGTTTAAACTACCTGACCTGGATGGTCTTTGTTTTACCCATAAACAAATCATACAGTAAATGAATAAAGACAAGATACACACATAATTACCACCTGTCAATCACTTTTTCTGCGGGACTCGTGAATAGGCAGTGATCTGTGTCGTTATAATGGCGTCGGTAAAAAAGACGCACAACCAACAGGAACCAGCCAACAGTATCTGAGGTGTTCGCTAAAATGACTAAGTACAAGTGAGTGAAAGATTGAAGCAGTCCTCTGACTGCCTGGACCTGCTGTCTCGAGCGCAAGGCTGTATGTGCGTCTGTGTCTGTGTGGTCACGTGATGTGCATTTTCAGAGGCAGAGAGGAAGGAGGGCTGCTCACAAATGCCACACGCAACTGTGGATGTCAAATCGTTGTCGTTCTAAAATGCCATTTAAAAACAAAGACAGTGTAATCAGGGCCTGAGTGTGTACTTTTCGCGAGCGGATTTGCAACGGGGGCGGGCGGAGGTCTATCGCACGAACCGTACGTAATACGTACAAACCAGAGCTTGCAAAACTGTGTTTTTTTGTCGACAACACGAACGTTGTCAACATAACTCACTGGAAATCCAAAATGCTTAAACACCGGCGACTTCATTAAAAAAGGAGAGGGTTTAAGTTCTCTCGACGGGTCTCCTGCTTCTGCAGTTTAACAAGCACTTCAACAAGCCTGTTTTTTTTCCTGCTTGGCAAGCCAAGCTGACATGGGGGCGTGGCAGCATCGACGATTCTATTTTTTGATTCGATAATCGAAATTGAGCATAAATTTCGATCGATTTCGATTTAAAATCAAAATCATGACACCCCTAATGCTTAATAAATTATTCATAGCAATAGTAGTTATTATAAAGTGTTACAAAAAATATATATATAAAAGAATATTTTTTTATTTAGATTTCATAATATGTAACATTTAAACATAATTAACATAATTACAATGTCTACTGTATATTTGATTTGATATCATAAGAGGCTAGTGGCAATAAGGTGAAACGGTGTAGAAGCACTGTTACAGTCACCAGCGATCTAACTACTGCAGATTGCTGAGGAACTGCAACTCTGCCACCAACTGGACTAGAAGCCACAGCATGCACCGCGCACACACACACACACCTGTTCCTAATCTTGTCTGATTGCGAACACTCAGAGCTGAAGCTGTTCAAGGACCCAAAACACAAACTATTTATACACCACATTTGCTTATATACATGGCTGCGTGTTGTTTGTTTGTTTGTTTTATTAGTTAAAACAAACCTGTAAATCTATGTAGTATTTTCATTTCCTTGTCTAGCTGTGTTTTTTGATTCTTCTGTTTTATGTTATCTACTCCGAGCCTTGTTCCTAGTTTATCTGATCTTTCTCTGGTTTTGACGACATGCCCGTTTATCGACGACGACTTCCGGATTATCTATATATACCCAACTGCTCCTGTTGTAAACCCTTGCCCTATTTACAATAATTGTAAATAAATCCGCATTTGGATTCGCACCACTGCGAAAGCCTCCTTCAGTTACAAGCACTTAATTTTCTAAAGTATAATGAATGAAATTCTTTGCAAAAAATGTCATAAGCCAAAATAAACTCAAGAAAAAAGTAAGAACTGTTCCAACTCATTTCTGAAGTCAGATATGCTGTATCTGCTGTTGAACAGATTATCTTCATTGTTCAGTGTGACACAGAGAACATGAAATTACAGAGTCATTAAAAGAGTTATGAGAGCTACACAATTAGCTCTCTCTTCAACTGAATAGCAAGCCAATTATAACAAACCCACTTTACTCGTTACTGCTTCCAGAATTTGCTTCATGGTCAATAAGACTTACAGGAGTTTCATCTTTCTCACTCAAGAAAATGTCCATTGTGTACTCTTGTGAGGTAGTGGCCATTACCTGTCCTCCCCCTGAGAGACGCTGGACTCTGCGTGACCTGTGAAGAGCTGGAGGAGTCCAAAACCTGACCCCACTGCTTCCTGGGAACCGTCTGCCCGGGTAGACAGAGACACCAGCTCTACCACTGCCATCACTGAGCTCAAACACAGGGAAGTGTGAAAGTACACAACCTATAGAAAGACAAAGGCAGGGTTACACTTTTTATAACAGAGGAAGTGATGTTTGTTTGGAAAATGGAAAATGTATTTCAATAGCGCTTTTGGTGGTACACACTGTTTTAAAGTAGCTGTATAGAGAGCCATGATGTTATAGGGACAACTGACACAAATAAATATTCCTCCTTTGCTGGTTCCAAACCTGTACACACTTTTTTTTTTTTAACAAAAAAAGAAGATATTTTGTGTAGAACCAAACAATTGATTGTAGCTGTTGACTTCTATTGTATTTTTCTCTCACCTACTATGGAAGTCAAAGGCTACCGCCAACTTTCTGGTTAATACCATGCTTCAAAATGTCTTCCTTTGATTTCAACAGAGTAAGTAAGGAACTCATACAGGTTTGGAACAAATGTAGGGTGAATAAACAGCAGAGCGGCCATTTTTGGGTAAACTACTTCTTTAGTATTTATAATATCCATTATATTTTAATATCTAATAAAGTACCTTTCCTTAATATTTGGTCTGATATTCTAGTTTAGAGCTCAATGTAGAGCTGTGCAATACAAACAGCCAAGCTTTGCTATACAATACTCTATTTGTTGCTTTATGTGATTATAGAAAGTAGAAAAATTAAGCTATAAAAATGATTAAATTCAGCACTACAATGAAGGGTGTGTTGCCATTTATGATATAATTTTGAAAATATGTGCTTTTTGATTACAGCACTGTCTAAAAAAAGCTTGATAGTATTATACCTTTGAAAATGATCACTTTATTGATCTTTTAAAGAGTAAACCAAATATAAACCAATCACAATATAAACCTATACAAAGCAAATCACACTGGAGCAACTCAATGCATTTATGCATGTAGACATGGTCAAGATGATCTGCTGCAGTTCAAACTGAGCATCAGAATAGGGAAAAAAAAGTGATTTAAGTGACTTTGAACGTGGCATGGTTGTTGGTGCCAGACGGGCTGGTCTAAGTATTTCAGAAACTGCTGATCTACTGGGATTTTCATGCACAACCCTCTCTAGGGTTTACTGAGAATGGTCCGAAAAAGAGAAAATATCCAGTGAGCGGCAGTTCTGTGGGTGCAAATGCGTTGTTGATGCCAGAGGTCAGAGTAGAATGGCCAGACTGGTTCTAGTTGATAAAAAGGCAACAGTAACTAAAATAACCACTCAATACAACCGAGATATGCAGAAGAGAATCTCTGAACGAGCAATACATCCAACCTTGAGGCAGATGGGCTACAGCAGCAAAAGACCACCACGGGTGCCACTACTGTCAGCTAAGAACAGGAAACTGTGACTACAATATTATTATATTTTATTTTCTTAGCACACTATGGGCCCTTTAGTACCAATTGAGCATCATGTCAACACCACAGCCTACCTGAGTATTGCTGCTGACCATGTCCATCCCTTTATTACGACGGTGTGCCTATAATCACCAGATCTCAATCCAATAGAGCACCTTTTGGATGTGGTGGAACAGGAGATTTGCATCTATGGAGTTGCAGACAACAAATCTGCAGGAACTGCGTGATGCTAGCATGTCAATATGGGCCAAAATCTCTGAGGAAGATTTCCAGTACCTTGTTTAATCTATGCCACAAAGGATTAAGGCAGTTCTGAAGGCAAAAGTGGGTCTAACCCAGTACTAGAAAGGTGTACCTAATAAAGTGACCATTGAGTGTATAATCACAGAGGGTTTTTTTTTTTCAAGTTCATTCACATTGAGATGTAATTCTGCTTGTGCAGCAGAACCGGAGGTATTGTTATGTATGTCCACAACACAAGCCCTGAGGGAAGAATTACCCAAGAGTAATACTTAGGGTTAGGAGTTCAGAAAAAGTCCTAGAAACCCCCTAACCTTACATTCAAGCAGTAATAAAAGTGCTACTTGCTTTGACAAACACCACTAATAAAAACAGCACACAAAGAAATCTGAGGTGAGAAGGTGAGAAAACAGAGAGAGAAACACAAGGTTATGAACATAAAAAAATATGGCAAAAAGTGAGAAACTATGTAGGAGGAAGATTAAACCTGCAAAAAGGAGCTAAAGAAATGTCTAGACATAATGATTTGTTTTTTAAAAAAAGCACACAGAGTCCTGGTCTGACATCCTGTGGTTCTCGGAAGAATCTGGCCGGGGATGTCTGAGAAAGCGCAGGTCATCTCTCACGATTTACACCAGCTCAAACTGTCTCTGCAGAAACGACAAATCTCTCATACACGCACGGGTTCTCTCCCAGACTGTTTAGCCCAAGGAAATACTCATTTCCCAGAATAACAATCTTTTCTCACTTAAAGCTTTGAAGCCAAACGAGAGATGCAGGCGCCCATTAAAGTCTAGCAACCACTGAAGCAGTTTAACAATTATAAGAAACACCTACTAACACCACACCAATCAATAACAACAGCAGCGCTCATTATGCAGAAGGGGCTTCTAGGAAAAATAACAATACAACTTGATCTACACAAACATCAAAGAAAAGAATTCTGCGAAATCGGCTAAAGAGCACAGCATAATCAATACTAGCACCCTGCACACGCAGCACAGCAAGACACGTTTACTTAGGTCATTTGTATGCATTATTCAAACTCGGTTATACATCTGAAAACCAATAAGACAACCTTATCTTTGTCATGTAACTGTAATTAGGAGACTATGTTTTCACAGCCTGTTTAAAAGAGATAGCTGCCATGTTTTAAGTGGTGGAGGATTGTACAGGTTTGTTTGTTGTGTTGTGCAAAATTCCAAAAACCTGCATTTTTCTGCCTTATTTTAATGCTTAAAGGTGACAAATTGTGTATTGATGCGTTGTGTTAAATTGTGTTTTGATACCTACATAGGTGGTATGTAGCTTAGACAACTGTAAAATTCCTGATACGCTCATTTATAACCAGAGGAATTACCCCTAAAATTAAAAGTTGGATTTTGATCATATTTGGAACAGTCATGAATATTAATAAACACTGCTCTGATGCTCTACAACAGTTTTTTCAGTGGATTTTACACTCACAAGAAACGATGGTGTTTGAAGCTTACGGTATATCATTTCCATGTACTGAACTCTTACTGTCATTATATTCCCATTTATTGTACCTTTAAAGTCCGTGAGACCTTAAATTTTGCAATGTTTATTTTGCTCGAAAACAAAGTACAGTTAAATTCCTTAGAACATGAGAACAGTCTGATAAAGAGAAAAGACACGACTGGGTGACACTGCTGTAAGCTGAGAAAAGGAAATTGAGAGTACAATTCACCAAAATCTAGCAATTAAAAAAGATTGATTGCTGCTAAAAACTTCAGATAGGTGTAAAATGAGGCATAAATGACATGAAAACATAGATCCATTCTACCTTGTATCGACAATTCAGACTAGTAGAGGTGTATCATAATGGGGAGATTTTTCTTGGCGCACTTAGTACCATCTGGGCTTTGTTTAAATGTCACAGTACGGCTGATCATGTTCATCCCTTTTTGACCACAGTGGACACATATTGTGATGCTACTTTCAGCAGGATAATGTGCCATATGTCACAAAGCTCAAATCCCAAACTGCTTTCTTGTACATGACAATAAGTTCACTATACTCAAACCGCCTCTGCAGTCACTAGATTTCAATGCAATAGAGCACCTTTGGGATGTGGTAAAATGGCAGATTTATCTATCTTGCAGATCTATCGAACCTGCAGTATGCGACAATGTTCATATAGACTGCAATCACTGTTTCTAACAACAGTCCAAAAAAAGAATGAAGCCAGTTCTAAAGGCAAAAAGAGGTACTAACATATAAATAAACCTTTTACACAGGAGAACCTTCAATGAAAAATTCTACCATAATGTCCTTCCCTGTGACAGTCACTGTATTTCAATTCCTGAGTCTTCAGATCATAAATCTTTAATGGAGCCTACAGCCCTTTATGCTTGGAAAATTCAAGCTCCTAAAATATCTCTCTACAAAGATTTAAATCTGTCCATTTACAAGTGATTCAACAGCATCCAGAAGTGCTCCAGATGATTTTATTTTTTTTTTTTGGGAGGGTTGGATATGTGGGTCGATGATGCTCTTAAAATCAGACCACAAGAGCTTCTGCTAAGTTTGGGTTGTGTGGGTTGAAAGGGTTTTAAACATGAGGATGCATAGCAGAGGTCGTGCCATTGTTTGAATTCACACTACTTACAGGCAGTAAAGTAGGATATAATAAAGTACAGGTTCATAGAGATCATTTAAAAAACGAAACTCAAAAATTATTAAATAAAAACATAGGTGCTTCTGAAGTGGATTGATTCAAGATTTTTGTACTACAAATGCTAAAGAAATCAGAATTATTAGCCCCCTTTTGATTTTTTTCTCTCATTTTCTTGTCAACTTAGTCCCTTTATTAATCCGGGGTCACCACAGCGGAATGAACCGGCAACTTATCCAGCAGGTTTTTATGCAGCGGATGCCCTTCCAGCCGCAACCCATCTCTGGGAAACATACACACACACACGCACACACACACACACACACACACACACACACACACACACACACACACACACACACACACACACACACACACACACACACACACACACACACACACTATGGACACTTTAGCCTACCCAATTCACCTGTACCGCATGTCTTTGGACTGTGGGGGAAACCGGAGCAAACTCCTCACACAAACAACATCTGAGCCGAGGTTTGAACCAGCAACCCAGCGACCTTCTTGCTGTGAGGCGACAGCACTACCTACTGCGCCACTACGTCGCCCCCTTTTGATTTTTTTTTTCTTTTTTTAAATATTTGCTAATTATTACCAGAGCAAGGAAATGTTCACAGTATTTCCTATAACTTTTACCTCTGGAAAAAGTCTTTTTTTTTTTTTTGGTTAGAATAAAAGCATTTTTTAATATTTTTAAAGCCATTTTAAGGTCAATATTATTAGCCCCCTTAAGCTGTATTCTTTTTCGATAGTCTTCAGAACAAACCAACATTACAGTAACTTGTCTAATTACCTAATGTAACATGACAGTGTAATGCTGGACAACAGAGTGAGGATCCTTATGCAAGTATTGAACATGATGGTCAGGCAAACAAAGGTCAGTACAGAAATGAAAACAGATGTGTATGGGCAATCTAGAGTAGTCAAAATAGCAGGCAAGTGGTCAGAAGTCAGGCAGCATACAGGAATGATTAAACAAAACAAAGCAAGGTCTAACACGGAAAGCAAGGCAAAGGAAAATGCGTCCTACTGTTCCCTTACAGGATAAAAGACTCAGCAACTGTGTGTGTGTCTGTGCTCTTTTAAATAGTCCATGAATCAGTTTATGAGCAGCTTCAGCAGTGTGTCTATTCAAGAGACTAGGAGCAGATGTGCATGTGTGATGCATGACTGGATCTTTAGTTCATAACCAGATTTGTAGTTTGCATGAATGTTAATGATATCCAGTGAACTATGGTGGTTAGATCGCTGGTGATAGTGACACCTAACTTGCCTAGTTTACCTTATTAATTTAGTTAAGCCTTTAAATTGCTCTTTAAGCTGTATAGAGGGGACTTGAAAAATATCTAATGAAATATTATGTACTGTCATCATGGCAAAGATAAAAAAAAAATCAGTTATTAGAAATGAGTTGAAAAAATCTTCTTTTAGTGAAACAGAAAATGGGTGAAAAAATAAACAGTGGGGCTAATAATTCACTTCAACTGTGAGTAATAAAAATAAGTTTTTACCTACTGCTTATAAAAATAATCTACTTCCCTATCAAACCCTCCCAGAAATCATACCATGCTGAAAAATTGTCTATATGCTGGAGAAAATGAGGAAATCAAAAGGCTAATCACTATCACATTTTCTGGGACTCCTCGGTTATTAAAAAATATTGTAAAGAAATACACAATGCTTTACAAAATATCTTTGAATCTGTGATGCCCTTTGATTGTAATGTTTTTTGGACATATACCTGAGGAATGCTTAAAAAAGGGTATGTATTTAATGAATAGTTGATTAGTGGCTGTCAAAAAGAGCATTACCAAAAATGGTTGTCACAAGAAAGTCCTACCCTAAATGCATGAATGGAAATTGCAATGGAAATTTATAAAATGGAGCAAATTACCACATTTGTAAATAAGAAAATGGAACAATTTATTTCATCCTGGGAAAAACTGACCAATTTCGCAACATCCTATAGACCTGAACCTTTTTGCTGACCTAAAATCGGAAGGATCACTCCATACATGTGCATAGTTTTTGTTACTGATGTGTATGTATATCTTATTTTACTTGTTTATTTATTTTTACTTATTATTTTACTTTTTCATTTTATTTATTTATTTACATTTTTTATCATTATTATGTATAACATTATTGTACATGCGCACAAAAAGGAAAGCATATATTGCTGAAAGAGAAAGTGCATGTACAGAATTTGTGCTTATATTTGTGAGTGTATTCAGATGTGTGATCTCTGACATGTATCTGATGTAAGTGTAAAACCATTAGATAAAATAAAAAATAAATAATTAAAATAAAATTTGGGGGATTTGGGGAATCTACAAAAAAATGTTACATCACTTTTAAAATGTACTACCTTCCAAAATCCAATGAGTTTATGGTCCATAAGATAAAACCTCCCTTAAGGCATTTCAAAAAGCAAAGGCTGAGGAATATCAGATTTCATTTTAAGTTATATAGCTGTTACAGTCTTGCTAGATCGAAATGCCTCTGAAGGTCAAACTCTATATTTCATATTTCAACTCTTCTGCATCAGTGTGTTCCAGCATGAAACAGGGGTCATGCAAAATTCAAAACAAAGCAAACTTCTCAAAAATGTCTCCTTTCATCTCTTTACCTGTCTTCTTATAACCTATGACATGTTCTTGTTTTGTTCTTACTCTGAACTTCAAATGAACCGAAGGGAGCCAGTAAACATTCTTATATGGATCTGTACTCCAAGTGTTTGCTTTCAAGTGGAAATAATGATTATTCAAAGTGTGGCTAAGATAATTTCCTCGGCTCATCATCAGCGACACTGGTTTCATCAGAGGTTTGGATATATATAATATTTCAGATGTAAATGGTAGTATCTTTTCTCTTTCACTCCCACTTTAAGACTGCGCTCACTGCTATAGAAACTGATGAGAAAAATCACATCAATGATAACGTCTTTTAAATCCATTTTTCTACAACGCACACTATCATGGGAGACCAAATATCTTTTGAATGTTCTCAAGACGCAGTGGACTGTTGATTAAGATTTGAAGAATAGTGTCTTTGCTTCTCTTAAATGCACACAAGTTATGATTTATTCTGTACTTGGTTCTGATATAAACATTGGATTCTATTAAAAAGCTGGTTTGGGTATGGATAAACAGACCAGTACTGATAGTGTATTTATTATAATGTTACAGCCGATTCCATAGTATTTTGTGTAAATAAATTAACAGAACATTAACAATTGTGATTTATAACATTAAAAAGTTCAGTATACAAATATTTTACTAATTGATTTTGAGATTAATTACCAGGGCTGCACAATATTAGAAAAATCTGACATTGCGATATTTTATTTTTCTACGATATATATTGCGATATTGAGTATAATTTCACCAGATGAAATGAATACAATGAATTTTGATGATTTTATAAGGGAGACCATCTTCAAAAGATGATACTGTACAAATAAAGTGCACAGTGCTTTATGATTATTTTGGACATTTAGCAATATTCAGATAGACAAATTTAATAATCAAATGTAAAATAACACTGTAGTTTTTATCATATATTTATTACATAAATACAATAAATCTTTCTTAAAGTTAGAAATGTCATTCCTTATGCCTGGATACTTTAATCTGACTTATAAAAAATGCTCAGTTGCAGGTACAGCTCCTAGTCACTTACAATACCAGTTCAACAGTGAAGATCCTGCGGTGAGATGATTGCAGATGCACATATTGCGCTGAATGCTGAAACGATGTATTGTGCAGCTCTACTAATTACTTTGACTATTAGACAAATACTACTACACTAAAATTATTTTATAGTAAAGTTGCAACTGATACAAAATGCGGGCGACGCAATGGCGCAGTAAGTAGTGCTGTCGCCTCACAGTAAGATGGTCGCTGATTCGAGCCTCGGCTAGGTCAGTTGGCGTTTCTGTGTGGAGTTTGCATGTTCTCCCTGCGTTCATGTGGGTTTCTTCCAGGTGCTCTGGTTTCCCCCTACAGTCCAAAGACATGCTGTACAGGTGATTTGGGTAGGCTAAATTGTCCATAGAGTATGAGTATGAATGATTGTGTGTGGATCTTTCCCAGAGATGGGTTGCGGCTGGAAGGGCATCCTCTGTGTAAAAACAAATGTGCTGGATAAGTTGGCAGTTCATTCTGCTTTGGCAACCCCTGATTAATAAAGGGACTAAGCCGAAAAGAAAATGAATGAATAAACACCACTGGAGTGAATTTAAGCCTTAATTTATGATTGCTTGTGGTTGGTCCTGGACGATTCCTAAGTCACTATAAATACCCTAAATTCCAAAAGCCATATTCGTTTTGAAGAATCCCCCCTTCCACCTCCTCCTTTCCTAGATGGGTGGCATAGTGGCCCAGTGGTTAGCACTGTTGCCTCACATCAAGAACGTCACTGGTCCTAGTCCTTACCAAGCCGTCATTTCTGTGCAGAGTTTACATGTTCTCCCCGTGCTCACATGGGTTTCCCCCGGGATCCCTGGTTTCCTCCCACTGTCCTAAAACATGCAACGCAGGTTATTTGACTAATCCAAATCGGCAGCATAGACATGCACCTATTAAGTAGTTATTTCTTAAGAGCAATCAATATCTGTTCATTAGCTATAGCAGGGGAGTTCTCGAGATCTACCTGAGCTCAAACTCCCCTCTCGCCTTGCAAACGGGAAGGAGCCCCGGGCTAGAGGATCTTATGACAGCATGCCAAACAAGCTTTATAATCAATCATTAGCTAAGTGTAAACTCTTGAAAATATATTAAATTACAATCATATGACAGAACATGGCTTTCTGTGGAGTCTAAGAGTATTCAAATACAAAAATGAAACATTCAAACGTAAAATATAATGGTCATTATTATATAAATAATTTTATACATTGTTATACAAATAATATATTTTATAATTTAATAATTAATGATTAAGCTAAACCTGCGATGTAATTATTGCGGATACATTGCAATATCGATGCTCAAACGATATATTGTTCAGCCCTAATAACAACATTTCCACAATATTTAGATATTAAGATTAACTTTTAATATGCTCACTTTAAAGTCTATCCTACATATATATATATATATATATATATATATATATATATATATATATATATATATATATACACACACATACACACATATGTAATAAAAGTGAGCATATTAAAAGTTCTTCTAAGTGAAATATTCAAGAAAATATTACATACAATCAAACATCCAGAATACCAAAAGAAAAATGCATTCAAAACAAATCCCCAGTGATCTAATATTAGCATACGCTTTGATCAAGCGCAGTTTAAGGTTAGCATTTTCAAACCCTCACGTATTCAAAAGGCTTGAACACGTCCAATTTTTGGAGCCTCTGACTCTCATTAGTGGCTAATAATCTGTAAACCGTGAATCCATTCGATGCTGAGGCGAGAACATTAGCTTAAAGACTGGACAGGCTGGCATTTCAAAACCCAAACACTTATCACACAATCAAGACCCCTAATTCTTTGCCAACCCCACAAACCCTCATAAAAATAAATAGGCTTCAGAAATGCTGGAGGAGATGCTGAGATTATCATTACGCAAATCTCCCCTCTCCTGCTCTTCACTAGCCAATCAGCAGACAGAGGATTCGGCTTCTGATCCGCTCTGCCAGAAATAGTTTGCACTCGTTTAGACGCACCCCCCAAAAAAAACGCAGTCAACAAATCATTAGTCGGGAACGAGTTGTGAAATATCCCTGTAAAATTCACAAGGGCAGCAAGTCCCAGTAAAGAAGCATTACAACATCGGTGCAGGTTTGAGGTTGTCATGCATAGAGAGAGGGATTATTGCTGGGCTCTTTTGTTGTTATGGGCTCATTAACAAAAAATGGGACCTTTTGAAGTACCGAGTTCAAGACTCTGTGAAAATGTTGCATTAGAGCTGCGAAAGTAACATGGCATATAAGTGCGTGTGTGTGTGTGTGTGTGCGTGTGTGTGTGTGTGTGTGTGTGTGTGTATGTGTGTGTATGAGAGGGAGAGAATCAAATGTATAAGCAGCAAAAAGCAGATAACAAAACACAGGCTCCAGGGACTCTAACTAACCTTGTGAAAGTGAATCATTGAGCGCAGGGCTCTTGCCGAGGGGCTTCTGCTGTCTGCTACTGCAGTCCAGTAGATGAGAAGCGGGAACGCTGCTGGTCTGGTAATATCTGAACATGGCATCTCACTGCTCGCTGATGGGGAAAATATCAGCTACTATAGGGCTGACAAAGTTTAGCTGTTAACTTTAACTTTATAAAGCACTTAACTGTGTTCATGTAAGTCAACATTTGACATGAACTTAACATAACAATGTAAAAATAACCCATTACCACCATTAATACAGGATAACCATTAATAATGTTTACTAAAACTAAATCTCTGAAATAAAACAAAATATAATCCATGAATAAAAAAAGTGCAATAGTTTTGGTTTTTTTCAGTTAATATTAGAAGTGGTGAGAAAACAAATGAAGAGTTCAGATGCAAAAACCTCTAAATGCCATGTGAAATTTTCCTCTAAAATGAGAATTTCAATCAGGCTCCTGTGTGTATGTTTGGTAATATCACTTTTATGGCAAAGAATAAGTCCTTTTCCTAGTCTTTAGGATGAAATATCTCAACATAAACAATGGAGGCTGAGAAAGAATGTTTATTTTCGATGGAAATTGCAGACGGCACTTAGAGGTTTTTGCATCTGAACTCTTCAAATATACCCTTGGCCTATTTTAGCTATATTTGGTGTGAGTGATGATGCAGAATTATCTAAAAATCAACGTACAGTCATTAGATTTACATTCTCCAGCCACTTTATCAAGTACACCTTACTAGTACCGTGTTAAACCCCCTTTTGCCTTTAGAACTGCCTTAATCCTTCCTGGCATGATTCAACAAGGTACTGGACATTTCCCTCAGAGATTTTGGTCCATATTGACATGATAGCATCAAGCAGTTGCTGCAGATTTGTCGGCTGCACATCCATGATGCGAATCTCCCATTCCACCACATCCAAAAGGTGCTCTATTGGATTGAGAGCTGGTGACTGTGGAGGCCATTTGAGTACAGTGAACTCATTGTCCTGTTCAAGAAACCATTCTGAGATGATTTGTGCTTTATGACAGGGCACATTATACTGCTGGAATTAGCCATCAAAAGATGGGTACACTGTGGTCATAAGGAGATGGACATTTTCTGTAAATCCGAAAGATGGTTGTGCATGAAAATTCCAGTAGATCAGCAGTTTCTGAAATACTCAGACTAGCCTGTCTAGGACCAACAACCCTGCCACGTTCAAAGTAACTTAAATCAACTTACTTCCCCATTCTGATGCTCGGTTTGACTGCAGCAGATCATTTTGATTATGTCTACATGCCTAAATTCATTGAGTTGCTGCTATGTGATTGGCTGATTAGAAATTTGTGTTAACAGGCAGTTAGACAGGTGTACCTGATATGGTGGCCGCTGAGTGTATAACCATTTTGGCGCATAGATTGATTTTACTGAATCAGAAATGAAAAGATCCCCCGTTGCTCCACATTAATGAAAAATGCCATGTCTTGCCAGCAACTTGAGAAGCTAAGACTTAAAAGTAAAAATGTCTATGTAATATAAAATCCATTTATTAAGTACTTCAACAAGAGAGCAGTGATTGAACCCTATAAACACCTCAATGCAACCACTTATTTAGTTTAAAAAGGATTTTTAGAAAACCCACTTTTCTCTGTATTTATTTTTTAGTTCTCTTATACAAAATTAGCATGATGCTACTTTTTGTTGAAAGAAAAAGTATATGTAAAAAATATAATTTAATGTAAAAAATAAGAAAAGCTTAAAAAGTTCAATAGTTACAATGTTATTTTATTTTTATTACAATATTCTTTTACCTTTGCCACCACAAGAATAAGTTAAAATAATATTGTTGATATTTACTCTTCTAAATCACAATATTACTGTATTTATTTATTGCATTTCAAAAAAAAAAAAAGGTTAAAATGGTTTTAAAAAATCTTACTCATCCCTAATGGTTGAACTGCAGAGTATGAACTTAAAGTATAAATAATGATAAATTAAAAATAATAAATAATTGGCATTTATGAAAAAAGAATAAAACACTTCAAGCTAACATTTTGCAAAAAAAAAAGGTTCTACGGTATACAAAATGATGCAATAGATTCCAAAGACTGGCTGTAAAAGTGGCCACTTTTCCTGGCTGGAGAGACTAAATTATGTGGACTGCAAAGGCTCTTCTCTCTGTGATTACGTGCTACAGTGTTTTGTTGTGTAAACGACAAGCACTCCAAAACTGGGCTGCAATGACGCTACACAACTGAACCGAGCAGTGCAGACCAATTATCCGCTGGCCCAACGGACACCATGGTGCAAACCGGTTTTAACTATAGAAACCAGGCCAATTTGTACAAAGCTACACAAACCAGTGGGAAAGCGCAGCATGAGTCGCACGACCCATTTAAATTAGACAAAAAAATCTCTGTTCTAAACCAATAGGGAACCACAAATGGCTGAATGCTTAAGATAGTCGAAAACAAACAAGCACAGAAGTTAAAGCGAGATCTGCACGTCAATAAATACAAATCTTATAAAAGAAAACTGTTATTCAGAAATGTGTGCTGGTCAGTGAACAGTGAATAGACAGTGATACTACTGACATTTAGGATAAATGTAAATCTTAGATACTGTTTTTCATTCATTCATTCATTTATTCATTTTCGGCTTAGTCCCCTTTATTAATCTGGGGTTGCCACAGCGGAATGAACCGCCAACTTATCCAGTACGTTTTTACGCAGCGGATGCCCTTCCAGCTGCAACCCATCTCTGGGAAACATCCACACACACTTACTCACACTCATACACTACGGACAATTTAGTCCACCCAATTCACCTGTACCGCATGTCTTTGGACTGTGGGGGAAACCGGAGCACCCGGAGGAAACCCACAGGACACAGAGAGAACATGCAAACTCCACACAGACACGCCAACTGATCCAGGCGAGGCTCGAACCAGCGACCTTCTTGCTGTGAGGCAACAGCACTACCTACTGCGCCACTGCGTCCCCTTAGATACTGTTCTGCCTTTGCTAAAGTTGTGTAATTACAGGATGTGTGAGCAATGGTACATTTAACAAATGCCCTGTGTGAGTTGCTGCAGACGCAGAGTTTTCATGCTGTACTCTCCTGCTGGTAATTTGGGTTTAATATTTCGGGACGGTTTTCACTGTTCCAAAAGTATTTTGCTGCAAATCATGTGCTACAGTGAGAGCAATACAGATCAATAATTCCAGTGAGGTGCTTTCACAGCAACTGAAAGAAAGCCTTGATTGTTAGCAGTAGCTAACAACGGTTCCAAGCACTACAGAAAAATCTCCTTGATGTCTTTTAAATAAAGATTTCTTGTGTTTTTATGTATAAAGGGTATATTTATTCAGGTTTAACACTGATTATAAATTTCAGAACAGTACCAAATGAAACAATTAAAATAAACTTATGAAATAAATCAGTGTTGCATTAATAGAAATAAACTCCATATGAATATATAAGGTGGCGTAGTGGGTAGCACGTTCGCCTCACAGCAAGGGTTGCTGGTTCGAGCCTCGGCTGGGTCAGCTGGCGTTTCTGTGTGGAGTTTGCATGTTCTCCCTGTGTTCGCATGGGTTTCTTCCAGGTTCTCCGGTTTTACCCACAGTCCAAAGACATAGGTGAAATGGGTAAAACAAAATTGATCCTAGTGTCTCTGAATGTGACAGTGTATGGGTGTTTCCTAGTACTGAGTTGCGCTTGGAAGGGCATCTGCTGTGTAAAAACATATGCTGGAATTATTTGCGGGTCATTCTGCTGTGGTGACCCCTGACAAATAAGGGACTTAGCCGAAAATGAATGAATGAATGAATAAATATATAAAGATTATATATAAAAAAAAATTCAGATCTGCCTCCGGTCATGAAGCACATTAAAATGACAAAATATTTCTAGATAAGACCAATCAAATTTAAATAAATAGTTGAATACTTCTGTCATATTTAATTTGATTGTGTCTTTCACAAAACCTAATGCAAAAAACCTGTAGTTATCTAGTTGTCTGTCTTACTTTTGTCTTTTATTCGTTTCTATTTACATCTACACTCACCGGCCACTTTATTAAGTACACCTTACTAGTTCCGAGTTTGACCCCCTTTTGCTTTCAGAACTTTCTTAATCCTTCGTGGCACAGATTCAACATAATACTGGAAAAACTCCTCCAAGAGTTTGGTCTATGTTGAAATGATAGCATCAAGCAGTTGCTGCAGATTTGTCGGCTGCACATCCATGATGCGAATCTCCTGTTCCACCACATCCTAAAGCTGCTCTATTGGATTGACTCTGGTGACTGTGGAGGCCATTTGAGTAGAGTATACTGCGGTCATAAAGGGTCAAACATGGTCAGCAACAATTGGGTCTAATGGGCTCAAAGTGTGCCAAAAAAATGTCCCCCACACCTTTACACCACCACCACCAGCCTGAACCATTAAAACAAGGCAGGATGGATCCATTCTTTCATGCTGTTGACACCAAATTCTGACCCTACCATCCGAATATCACAGAGAAATTGAGACTCAGACCAGGCAATATTTTTCCAATCTTCTATTGTGTAATTTTGGTGAGCCTGTGTTAGCTGACAGGAGTGGCACCCGGTGTGGTCTTCTGCTGCTGTAGCCCATCTGCTTCAAGGTTTGACTTTTTGTGCGTTCAGGGATGCTCATCTGCATACCTCGGTTGTAATGAGTTTGATTAGATTAATGTTTCCTTTCTATCAGCTCAAACCAGAAGTCTCCTCTGACTTCTGACATCAACAAGGCATTTGCGCCCTCAGAACTGCCGCTCACTGGATATTTTCTCTTTTATCTGTAAACCCTAGAAATTGCATGAAAATCCCAGGAAATCATCAGTTTCTAAAATAGCCTGTCTGGCACCAACAACCATGCCACGTTCAAAGTCACTTAAATCACCTTTCTTCCCCATTCTGATGCTCGGTTTGAACTGCGGCAGATCATCTTGACCATGTCTACATGTCTACATGCCTAAATGAATTGAGTTTCTGCCATGTGATTGGCTGATTAGACATTTGTGTTAACGAGCAGTTGGACAGGTGTACCTTATAAAATGGCCGGTGAGTGTATGTTTATCATTTTTGTGATGAACACTGTGTAATGTTGTGATTTACCTTGTACCTACCTTGTTTTGTTCATGGCTTGTGATAAAATGCCCCAAAAGATTTTCACAAATTAAATAGACTACTTTTTTAAAGGTATTACTTGACTGTAGTACCTGTTTACAGTAAATTATGAGATTGTCAGCTTAGAGTTATAAAGTAGAGCTACCCAACAATATAATTCATGTTTTGACTGGATTTCTTCTAATAACAATGTAAATCATGCTTCAAATGGTACCAGCGGGTCTTATTTGGCCATGTTTGTTGTTCATAACAACAAATCAGGCTTCATCTTTGTGCTCTGGGGTGTTGAACATTTACGCTAAGAATAAAAAGGCTTAGAAACCACCCGTCAATACCTGAAGCCTCAATGGACCACGAGTGTCCCAAACACACAGAAGGCGTAACAGATCAATACAAACAACTCAATTAAGTTGAGCATGATGTGCAAAAGGGGTCTAAGGGACAGGGAGCAGTTGATTCTGTTTAAGGGACATCTTTAGCCCGCAGGTAAACTTCAATGACCTCACTGATCAATACCGCAGTACTCATGGGATAACCTGGGTTAACCTCGTCAGACCACCCAACACTACCTTCCGTCACTCGCACGTGTGGGAAATTTCACAGTTTGGTGCCTATAGAGTCAGCAGGGGGACGGCCTAATCATTTTTTACAGTGGATTAATTTGATCCACGTGTTATAGGATTGATGTATTAAAATTCTGCAGCTCTGAGAAATGAGTCAGCATAATGAGTGGAGAACGGTTCCTTTTGAAGTATTAAAATCAAATCAGTGTTTATTAGGGTGATGCACAGAGGCCTTTCAGATGTAAAGAGAAGCTGAGAAAAGATTTGAATGCAGATGACTAAACTATAACATTTCAGACACTGATTTTCATAATGGTTCAATAAAAAGAAACCATCTGAAGCAAATCAATGAAAAGAAGACTAAGAACTCATCGTCTCCTACACTAGTCTCTCATTTTCTATGAAACAAAACTTTCTTTTGGAAATCAATAAATTATATGAGAGAATGTATTAACAGTAAGTGTTATATTAAATGTAATATTTATGACCATATTTTCCAATTTTCATTACTTATGCACAAAACTAGTAAACTAAATGACACTGCTGATATTTATATGTATTTGTACTCCCTGCAGGAAAAGTTCTGGAACTTTTTAGTGGGCTATAGCCCCCGGTTATACCAGCCCCTGTGAAATACTCAACTATTAAACTATTAAACTATTATATATATATATATATATATATATATATATATATATATATATATATATATATATATATATATATATATATATATATATATATATATCATTATTATTTAAAACTTTTTTTAATAAAATGAAAATATCTAGTTTAAATTTGTCAAAAGGAACTGTTTTTTTCTATTCTGTGCATGCATTTAGATGCAAGATTACAATCACAATTTGAAAGCAATTTGATGCTTCAAAAGAAAGCATTAGCAATTGTATTGTTATCATGTAAATGGGTTTCAGTGGATAATTCTTCAAAATTTATTAGTAATGAATCCATTTTGAAGATCTAGGAGCGAAATCTAAAGCGCATGCTGCAAAAGCATTAAAGGCATGTCTGAATCCACTTTTGCTATATCATTAAGGATGAAAAAATACTCTTTGCGCCCTAGGGCATGGTCTAACAGGGTTGTGCTCGTAAAGAGCAAGCCTCCTCTATTCAGCCTCTTTACTTTCTCTTTACTTTACTTGTACTCTTTAATTTACTTCTCTCCTTTACTTTCGTGGATAAGGAAACAGTGTAAAGCACTACACTGAAGACATCCATTAGCCTACATATTTTATTTCGTTTGTTAAGCACAAAGATTAAACTATTTCTAAATTCAGTTCTAATTTCCAGCAAACGAATAAATGAACAATAATAACGAAGTGTTTTATCCAAACACACATCCTATTCTTATGCCCTATATGGTGATGTATACATCTTCAAAACCAAACAAGTGGACAAATCTAAACTTGTTTTTATTCCAACAAATATAAATATGCATATAATAAATAATAATAATAACAACAACAACAACAACAACAACATTTTACAAATACAAATTGTCATGAATAAACTGAAAAAAGCCCGCCGACATAAAGAAAGTGTGAAGGTAGTGGTTTTTATATTTATGTGGAAAATATTTTAATCCTTTATTTTTTTTTCATATGTAAAAATATTTGTGTTGCTCTACATCCTGTGTGTATTAAGCAATGTGTACGTGTTTTGAACCTGCATAGGTGCATAACTAATGGGCTCTGCACTGGACTTTAGACCAGCTTTCAGTTGGTCAGTGGCGCAGTCTATTTCAATTCCTAAAATTGGAATCGTGACAACAATGCACTTTAACACACCTCGTTTATAAACTGGAACATCTATGAGTCCACAAAGTGGCGCAAATACATTTGCTATTTAAACAACGTGGCACAAATTGTGAAAATGAGGGTTGTGCTGGTCTGCAAACAGCAACATATCATGGCAAATACGTCTTGCACCATATTGCGCAGGTGTGTGATAGGGCCCAAAGATTTTCTAAGCAAGTTATTTAATCATTAACTGAAAAGCAGCAAGGATGCCTCCCAAGGATGAAATCCTAGAACCACCCCTGACTTCCTGTTTGGTTCATTGTATTATAAATATTTAAAATCACTATGTTTATTACACAGCTCTCAAGAATACTTGAATCTGATTGGTCAGTCAAGACATTCTAAGTTGTGTTATACATGGGAGACATAGGAAATAGTTACCACCAGTTATTTTTCTGCAATTGGCTGGATGTACATGATTCCTCATTTAATAAATGATTTAAAAGCATTTTTATTGTTTGTATCTCCTCGAGCTTAATGGCCACGTACATGGACAGCACATTTTAGCTCTTAAGTGGTTATTTAAAATACTTTGAATGTGTTATATTTTGTTACAAACATACAGTGTCATCCTGCAACTGTTTTCAGAATAAGAAATGTCCCAAACATTACTTTTAACAGTCTAAAATGGGGGAAAACATGTTTTTACTCTGACAGTCAAAGCATGTTCAAAGAAATTTTCTATGTTAAATATGCATAAAAAAATGTCAGGTGTTTATGTAAATTATAAAAAATAACTTATAAAAAAGTGTTTATGTAAATTCAGACCACAAGTCTACATATATGGACATCATATTTTCTAAAAGTACATCATATCAAAAGATGATGAAAAGGTTTTATTCTAATTAGGTTCCAATAAGCCCAAATAGCAAAGAGAAATAAAAAATGCATGTAAAAACAGCTTGGGCCTTAAGAATTTATTGTTAATAAATTAAACCTTATTGTAAAAAGTCTTTAAAAGCATGACTTTTGAATGTGTGTGTATGTTTGTGTGTGTTTGTGCGTGCGTGCGTGCGTGCGTGCGTGCGTGTGTGTGTGTTTGTCTGCATGCTGAGTGATTTGATGGAGCCAAGTCTGTTAGGTCTGTGAGCTGCTTTGTTTGCCTGCTGCAGGACTCTATTTACTTTGGCTGTGTTGTTTCTGCAGCTCTGCCCTCAGGCGTGATGCCCAGGCCACGGTTTGTTTACTTTGGTCGGAATTGGAGAAGCTCTGTTCACAACGCTCAAATTAAAAACCATGGCCCCGATGTCCTGAGGAGGACGATGATCAGATTTTTCCTGTTGTGTCAAACACGCAGACCAGTCACGCAAACTCAATAACAAACAGAGCCGGCGTTTGATGAGTATTTTAATGAGGACTGACACGATAAGTAAAGACAAATACTAAAATTAGCATTAACCTTGAGATGTTCAATCTGAGAATCTGAGGCCTGGTTTACAATTAAAACAGATGATATTTGTATTTATTCTTTTTTTCGCCTGGCAGAAATTCTTAAACTAGAGCCCAAGACCAAAAGTTCTCCATCACTTTTGGCACATGGACGAATAAAAGTATGCTTTGTTTTAATTTTGTACTGGACTACAAAAAATTAAGTTATCATTTTTAGGTCACTCAAGATGTAGGTGATTTCTTTTTTCAGTATAACATTAAAGAAGATTTTGAGCTAAAACAAATGAATACCCTTGGTTCCTGACAAAACCGTGAGGTTTAATGAAGCTTTAAGCTTTAGGTTTAATTAACCTTTAATACAAGGTTCCAGCAAATGGTCTGAAGCACTGGAGTACTTGTGCACTTACTTGATTCCAAAATCAGAACATTTCTTGTCCATCATTATGAAACATGAAGCTACATTCCAGACTGTTGTAAGTAAACACACTGTTTACAGGATTTCTTTCATGTTCTCTGGCGGTTTGTTTTTATGTCTCAAACTGCTGGTATTCATCGACCACAGCTTCAGCTACAAATCTTCTTTTAATGTCGTACTGAAAATATTCACCTGCAATTTTGAAAGATGTTAAATCTTTGAAAACATCTTACAAAAATCAAGCCATGGGTTTAAATATGTCTTTTTCATACTGATGTACTAAATTTAAATGAAAAAACTAAAATTTAAGGTGCAGTAGGTGATAGTCTTTAGAAACATTTTTGTTGAGCTTGTTGAAAGTCTCTTCACATTCCAGTAGTAATGATTAAAGTAAATGATCTAAATGTATTTATGTATTTTTATATTCTGGGTAAGGCATAAGACTAAAAAAATGTTCATACAATTAAAATTTGTCTGGCTAATAATTCCCATAATTCTGATGAGTAGCCCGTACTGTCTGTCAACAAATGTAGATTCGTACATCTGCCCACCCCATTCACGCAGATCCATCATTTGCGTGTGCATGTGCGCCTCAATCACATGCACACAAGAGAGTGACAGCAGTAAAAACAAATGCTGAATCAAAATTTTTTAAATCCTGAATCAATATTGGAGTGACTTTTGCACGCTGGAGGAACGATGACACCATGGCTGAAGTATTTCTGTTAGACAGGCAATGTTATGTTTTAAACTATTTTACTCACGCAAAGCTTATGTAGGTTTTGTTGTTTTACGAATGGGTTATATGCACAGAAGTGTTGTTCAGCCACTGAAATCTTTAGGTGAAAGATTGATGTGACTATTATTAATTTCATAAGGGATGTTTTACAGCATCGATAATGTCGATTTTTATTTAGTTTAACAACAAAACATCAGTAAACCGCTATTCTACCTAGCCTGCTTTACAGAGCTGAAGTTGGTTTTATATTCACATCACATTGGTTTATTTTTTAAACAATGACAACCTATGACACGCTCCCTATATTGTTCACCACGCTACTTTGAATATTCAGTCTGAAATAGCATATAAGTGTGGCTTAGTAATGAGGGTAATTCATGCAGCCTTTTGGCCAACCACTACGCATACAGTAGTCGCTTTAGGACAAAGCATGTGAGAGAGTGAGACCAGCAAGTTTTACTTGCTACACAACAGAAAGTGTTCTAGATATAAAACAGATTTTTGTTTAGAATTGTAGTATTATAAAGTACTGTAAAGTTTTCTAACTGGCGAATGACATCTAGTGGGTTGTCTAGTTTCATCTTTAAGGAGCGTGTTTATGTTTCAAAAGGCATGGCTTTAAACAGAAGAAGAGGGACTGTGTTTTCAAAGATGGTATGCTAACAGATAGCATTTTGGCAGATCACCTATTGCACTTTTAAAGTTCAAAACATTCAAAAACAATGGTTGGATTTACTCTCACAACTTTCCTTCCTAATCTGCAATTGCCTCTCTGGCTCCACCGCTAACTGTACTACAAAAAAAAATAATAATAATAATTTACTACTGTTTTGCTTCTTACACTTTACATACCTGAAACTTGCCTATAGCACTTATTCATTGTTGCTCTTATAGTTGTGTAAATTGCTTCCTTGTCCTCATTTGTAAGTCGCTTTGGATAAAGCCGTCTATTAAATGACTAAATATAAAATGTAAATTTAGGTAATTAGATAATTCAACTTAAAATACAGTTTGTATACAGTTTGTTGTTTCGTGTTCTCAGGTGATGAAGTAGACCAGTAATATTCATCAACAAACTGCTCCTTAATGCTTTATTCAATCATTTATTTTCTTTACGGCTTAGTCCTGTTATTAAAAAAGGGGTTGCCACAGCGGAATGAACTGCTAACTTAAACAATTTTAGCTTATTCAGTTCACCTGTACCACATGTCTTCTGACTGTGGGAGAAGACCGGAACACCCGGAGGAAGCCCAGGCGAACATGGGGAGAACATGCAAACTCTACAGAGAAATGCCAATTAACCCATCCATTGCTCAAACCAGCATCTTTCTTGCTGTGAAATACTTCAACCAAACTAATTTTAGCTTCAGTTTCTGAAAAGTTGACCTGTTGTAGATCATCTATGCACTGTACATAAAACAAATGCTTCCAATTGGTCAAAAATGCAATCCTTTACTACGTCTTCATTTTATTAAAACTACATCACGTGCAACCAAAAGTAACTTTGTTTTTCCAGCCAAATATTTTCAGTTGCAACCATATTTTTTTCTGCAAAATTTGCTTGAATTTAATGCTACAACAAACACATACTGATTTTGCTGTAAACCATAACTCCTCCTCACATTTTTAGAAAACATTTCTAAAACTTTCTTCAGAACTTCTGAGCCATAGACAGAGTCATTTTTAAGTTGAGCAAACTGATATATCATTACTTGCACAAAAAGTCCCACAGAAGCAACAGGTAGCCTGCATTTTCTAAGTAATAATCTGTGGGCTTTTATACATCTAAAAATAGCCTCAGTCTGCATTTCCACCAAAAGATCATGATGATGAAGCCCTACTTTAATGACTTGGAAAATCTGCTGACACCCTGCACTCTGCACTCGCCACAGGATGAAAGAGGCTGTGGCAATTCTTCAGAAAAATGTACATGCACGTATGCACAAGCACACCAGCTCCTTCCTCTGTGAAGAGAAGGGCATACATCTCTGTCAGCTCGCTAAACACACCAAATCTCTCAAAACATTGGCATAAGTGCAGCTGGAGTTGCAGTCATTTCCATTTTTTCCACGAAAAGCACAGTATACATTAAAAGAGTCTCTCTAAAAACCTACTGGGAGTGAATGGCAGGGATGTAAAGTCCACAGATCTGCTGTTTGCGCTCGTTCACAGAGGCGAGACCTCCAGGCTCAGAGCAGTCCTTGAGCAGAGAAGCAATTAAAGCTCTTAAAGTCGTAGCATTTCAAAGGGAACGTCACTGTAGGGGCCGCTAACAATCCAGCTGTCTCTTGCTTGTGTTCAAGAACTTGAAACTACATTTGACCTATTCCTCACCTTCAACAATCTGTATTTAGTCGTTAATGTTATATCAGAGGTTTTGGATATATTAGTGGCAACATTGGTAATAAGCACGGTGCGAATTATACATTGACGATCATTGGGATCACCTTTTCTTAGATAATATTAGTTTGTTTAGTGCATGCTTCAGTGAATCAAAGTTACGTATTTATTTAAATTACATCTAGCTTATTAATAAAAACAATTACGTTTTCAGCAATTTCGGGGATATTTACTGTATTCTGACTGTATTCTAATCCATAGTTAGCTTATTAAGGGTTTATTGTACCTCAAACTATACAAACTACAGTATGTGTCTATTCTACACAAAAGGTGTATGTATGTATATATATTAGGGCTGCACAATATATCGTTTCAGCATCAATATCGCAATGTGCACATTTGCAATAGTCACATCGCAGAATATGCAATTTGAGTCTGAAATAAAGTTGACCAGGAGCTACAGAACACATGTAATTTGTAGAGTCACCACTAAGTTTGACCATAATAGAGTGAAACATTATCATTTGCATGTGTTTATACAGCTTTTAACTGAGCATTTCAAGAGTTTTTAAAAAATGTGGGCACAAAAAAAATTGCAATATTGTAAAGTGCAATAAAGATTATTAGTAACTAATTATATGGAATTTAATTGAATTCAAACTGTAAACAAGAGTATTTTACTAACCCCACTGGCAGACAATTTTGCTTGCTTTACAGAAAAACTCAATTTTCACTTATTTCTTTAGTAGGTGAAAACAAAACCATATTTTAACTTGAATCTTTTAGATATTTGGACTAGAAATGAGACAAAACAAAGTTTAAAAAAAAGTATTTTAGCCGTGCGATTATTCAATTTCTGTACCTGAATACTTTTAGACTGCTCAGAAATTTGTCAAATAGACCTGTTAAAACTATCCAGTGAAACTGTTTTTATATTGCAATATATAATCGCAGAAAAACAAATGCAATATAAGATCTTTCCAATATCATCCAGCCCCTATATATATATATATATATATATATATATATATATATATATATATATATATATATATAAAACGAGGGGAGTGACTAACAACAGAAGTTTGGATCCAAATGCAGGTTTAATCAGTGGTAAGGCAAGCAAAGGTCAACACAGGTGCAAACAGGTATATGGATACAGTCCAGAATCGTAATCAGTAAACAGGCGAGAGGTCAAAAAGCAGGCGGCAGGCAGGGAGAACAAGAATACAAGGCTAGGTAAACCGCGGGGAAACAAGACAAGGAATAACATGTGTAATGTTATCTACAGATTAACAAGACTCGGCAAAGTGAAAGAGTGAGTGTGTAGCTTAAATAGTGTGTGCAATCAGTCTCTGACAATCCTCAGGTGGTGTGAGTGTAATCAGTCTAGATAAGGAAGTACAGGTATGTGTGTCTGGGCGAAGTGCATGTATGAATATGTAGTCCAGAAATGGCGGAATTGTAGTCCATAAGTTATTGTGAGGGAGATCCAGCGATATATGGAGTTATGATAGCTGGAGATTGTGATATATATATATATATATATATATATATACATACATATATTGTATTTCATACAATTGACAATACTAATGGTTTCTTAATAATCATGCACTATACAATATCAAATAACAAAAGCACTGATAAAAAGTCAGAAAAGATCTGTCAATTTGATCAATAATAATTATTCTAAACTTCCCCCAGAGGACAGATTTTAAACACATCCGACAAACAGTATACATGCAGAAATCTTAAACTCTTTTTTTTCAATGGCTTTATAGAGCAGCTGCGCTCAAGGATGCAAGGAACAAGTTTCAATGGAGAGAAAGAAGACTAGTCTGAAAAAAGGACATTTAAACACAAAATAGTCTTGACAAACAGAAAAATGAAAAATGGCTACTAAATGATAACAGCTAAATGATGAAAGTAATTAAACCAACCAAGAAATAGTACTTAATTTCCTATGACACTTCTGCAATCATTTTTTTAACCTGTATGTCATTCCAAACCTATTAGAAATATGTTCATTATCAGAACATAAATGAAGATTGGGGCCTGTGTTGAAAGCTTATTCACCCAAAGTGTGAACTGATCAGAAAATAAATCTGCTAATTTATCCAAGACTTTTAAAACAGACTGCTTTATAAATTGTACAGATTTTGTATTTAACGTTTATTAATAAAGAATACATTTCAAAGCTGTAAACCTTGTTATCTGATCAATGTTTCTTTAAGAATAAATGCTCACACTACATCTGTTCATCATGCAAAAATGATTAAACCTCTAAACTGATCTAGATTTATTTTTTGATCTCTTTATGGTTGTTTTGAAGCCTTAGAACAAATCATCAGTCAAGAGACAGAAATCTCACAGACTTAAGTAAAGGTCTGTTAACGTCTTTTAAATGACATGCTATATCAGAACAACAGATGCACTGTCATTAAATACTTTCTTTGATATGTTTAATAAAAATAAAATTAAAATAAATAAAAAATAAACCCCAAGTAACAATATATCAGCAACACTACAAAACTGCTCTCACTATAATCAACCAAACTGTCAGTGTGACATTAAAAGTGGAGTGATGTTTTTTTGTCACGTCACTTCCTTAATGTGTTGATTGGGTGTCAACGCACTCTTCTGTGTATGTTCTGTCACTGTGAAACCCACTAAACTTGAAAAACCCATTCCGCTTCTCGTCCTGGTACCTCATAATTTAGTCAAGCTAGATACACTGTACACACAATATTTTAGTTTTTACAAATGTAAGTGGACTGAATATAAAACAATTAAGTTGTCCCAAAAAAAAATCAAGAATTGTGTTGTTGAAGCTTATTTTAAATAAGTAGTTTGAACAAACAGCATTACATAATTTTTTGTGTAAGCAGTCTGAAAAGTGAAAGTACAAAAACACTTTCAACTGTCTGTTATCATTGTTTAAAAAAAAGACTACAAGTAACAGCGAAGAAGAAAATATTAAAGTATTACAACCATCATCTCATTTCTGTGGTCTCTAAATGTTCACAACAACATTCATCAGTTGTTTGTGATTCCTTGAAAAAGGATAAAGACTTCTTATTCACAATTAATATCCAATAAATACTCAGTAGTATTAACATTTGTCCACTTGATAATTGATTAAGCAGATTATTTTAAAGGGGGCAAGTAAACGATTATTTTACTAACCCCATCAGAGAAGTAACCCTAATAAAAGATAAATAACAACAAACAATGCACTTAAATTCACAGAACTAAGATACTGCAATAATAAATGTCGTCTAAGTGTAGTAAACTTGATAAGCATCGAGCACGCTTGCAACATTACAATGCAATTGCTCACAAAAAAAAACAATAAGAGAAGAATTGTCACTCAGTGTAATGGAGTACATTGCTTCAGTTATATTGTTTTGAGTAACTTGGGAAGAAACTCAGAACAGATTCACTGCTTTTGTCATTTAAAAAGTCATCATGCTGCATGTGTTAGGTAATTTGAGAGGTGGCAGCTGAACTATGACACTGCCTGCTAATGAGTAATATGAGTAATAAATCAGTTTGTTAAATGGTTAATTGACCCAGAAATGAAAGTTATGTTATTATTTAAAAACCCCCAAGCCTTTCACTCACCTTCAGAACACAAATTAAAAGAATTTAGATGAAATCAGAGCGCTCCCTCATCCTCTATAGACGGCAAAGTGTCAGTAGATTGTGCATACCACATAGAAGATACATATAAATAAATGTGATATGCGCAATATACTGACATTGTGCATTAAGCATAGTGCGGTGATGTGTACCCCTCTGGACATCCGCACTTGACTTCCATTATTTGAAGCAAAGCACAGGCGTATGAGGCGAGACATGATAACGTGCCTTATACTGATACTGAGAAGAAAAAAAAAATGTTGAATCACTCAACATTTTTGTTTAATGTGTGCACAAAATATTCTTGTAGCTTGACAGAATATTCCATTTGAATCACTGAAGGCATATGGTCTTTGTTTTAAGAATATGTTTTGTGTATATATTTTTTTGGACTTTGTCAGACTCGAAACTGAGGGGTGAAAAAATTCTCACAATTTACCAAAAAAAATCTTAACTTGTCTTGTGAAAATTAACTAATGTCTCAGGAGTTTGGAATAAAGATAAGTATTTAATAACTCATTTTGGGGTGAATTAACACTTTAAAAGTGACATTTTGCCCTCAGATTAATGCAAAGTCGGTTATCAAGCTCCAAAACAAATTTAATATCATACTAAACATTATTAAGTGTTTTAATGTCCTAGATGTTGAGGAAACAATGATAACATTTTACATTTACATTTCATTTTCATTTACATTTTCATTTTACATTAACAAATTAACAAATTAACTGCAGGGTGATATGCTACAGCCATATTACCCTGCAGCCCAAGACCGGTTACACACTGAAGCTAAGCAGGGCTGAGCCTGGTCAGTACCTGGATGAGAGACCACTAGGGAACACTAGGTTGCTGTTGGAAGTGGTGTTAGTGAGGCCAGCAGGGGGCGCTTAACCTGTGGTCTGTGTGAGTCCTAATGCCCCAGTGAAAGTGAAGGGGACACTACACTCTCAGTGGGCGCCGTCTTTCGGATGAGACGTTAAACCGAGGTCCTGACTCTCTGTGTTCATTTAAAATCCCATGGCACTTCTCATGAAAGAGCAGGGGTGTAACCCCGTTGTCCTGGCAAAAGTCCCTCTATCGGACCTTACGATCATGGCCTCACAATCATCCCCATCCACCAAATTGGCTCTATCAATGTTTCTCCACTTCACCAATAGCTGGTGTGTGGTGAGCGCACTGGCGCCGTTGTCCTGTGGCTGCCGTCGCATCATCCAAGTGGATGCTGCACATTGGTGGTGGTGTGGAGAGACCCCCCCTCATGATTGTAAAGTGCTTTGGATGTATGGCCATACACAATAAATACACATTGCATTACATTTACATTACATTACATTAAATAAACCTTAGAAATATCTTAATGTGTTCTCAGACACAAGCAATTTAAAGTGTTAAGACTTCAGCACTCTTCAAATCTTAGATTTCATTTTAGTGTAAAACTCAATTGCTCTGCCTTCGCACTCATTCACCTGAGTGACTATACGTCAGCAGCCTGTTATTTCCTGTGAAACTACGCAAGTAAATCCATAAATTCACACTTCTAAAGACTCTTTCTCTGCATGGTGCTCTCATGTCAAACACACACACACACACACACACACACACACACACACACACAAGCATAGTTCCTGCACTCAAAAGAGGGAACAAAGCACCAACAAAGACACGAGCTGCTCTTCAGACTTTGAGTATAGATATAAGAACAGAACTGAAGGCGCTCAAATGAGAGAAGTGCAGCAGATGAAGCCATGGGGAGTGTTGATTGCAGAATTATTTTCACAGCACAAGCTGAGAAGACAAGCACAATTCTTTTCACCCTCCGTTCTCTCTCTTCATCGCATTCATGGTCTTTCTTCAATGACAGTTTTTGCTTGCCACCTCTCAAACCTTGTCGTTCTCTTTCTCAGCTTTTTCATCAAGAATCTTGATGACAATCCCAAGGTCGTAGGGTTTGATTCTCAATACCAGGATGTACACATTTGGACCATTCAAAAACAGCTAAATAAATGTTTGTGCGCTCTACAACAGCTAGCACACAAGAATGAAGCTGAAGACATCTTGAGAAGCTTTTAAAAGTTGTACTTCTTTAACCTTTACGCTGCATTTTAAAGACTGAGTGCTCACAGCATGACGAGCCAAGAAACACTGCGAAATGCATCACAGCAGTCAAAGGTGTCTGTCTGATGCATGTCATCTTAGAAATGTGGGCCAAAACATGTAAAACAGGGAGACATGTTGGAATAATTGAAGATGCATGTCGACAGCTTTTGTTAACAACAAATAATAAAAGAAAACAAACCAAAAACAGGTTGAAACAATGAGGCTAAAATAACCAACTGAAAATACTTAATTTCATATTATATCTACTAAGAATTGAATGAACAATTCAACACATTCTTGCTAATTGAAATATTAAGAATCATGTGTGTGAACAAAATTTTAATTGAATTTAATGTAATTTAATTAATTAAAATAAAATACGTTGAAGTAACTTTTTAGGATTACCACAAATATATAATAACTAGCAATAATTAAAAAATAAAAAATAATAATAAAATAGTTAAATTAAATTAAATTAAATTAAATTAAATTAAATTAAATTAAATTAAATTAAATTAAATTAAATTAAATTAAATTAAATTAAATTAAAATTTATTGGCATGAAAATAACTTTTTGGGCTTTTAAAAGGCAACTAAAATTACTGAAATTATAATAAATTACAAATATTAAATAATCATAACAATGTTGGGGTAATGCGTTATAAGTAACACACGTTACATAATAATATTACTTTTCCATAGTAATGAGTAAAGTAACGCATTACTTTAAAAAAAAAAAAAGTAATATTATTTGAGTTATTATTTAAAAAATGTAATGCAAGTTACTTTTTAGCTTGCTTAATTGGTCTTTACAAAATATATTGCAAAATAAAAATGACCTTAGATTGAATTACACACTCAATGAAAGAGTGTGCTGTGAGGCAACAGACAGTCGGCTCGCACTCATCATAATCATCATCAGGTCTCTTTTTCACAGCAGATGAGTCAGTGTACTGTATTAGTAACTGAATAGCTCAGATTATTGATTTTTTTTGGAGTCAGATGGATTATCCAGTATATAAGAAATAAAGTGGAGTGTTGCTAAGCGTAGATTATGTGTAGAAAAAACTGCAAGTAACACATCTAAAAAATAAGAATAAAAAAAAAACTGGATGCAAAGCTCTACACCCGCAGTCTACCTCCAGCTAAACAACAAATGATTGACATCAGTTCACATTCTACAGGTAAAACAAATTATTCCAAATAAAAAAAAAAAAAAGGTTATTGCTTTTATTGTTGAGAAAATGCAGGCACTGTCCACTGTAGAGGTGACTACGTTTTGTAATATAGTAAGATTTCTTCTCTTTTGGGAAACAATTTAAACATTTGTTAAGAACAAATGAAGAAATTTATTCAATGTAAAAAACTCAAAGACTTATTTTAATTAAGGGATTTTTTATCGTCTTACTGTTTATTTTGTTATTAAACATTTTAAAGGTTAAAAATCTGTTTTTGCCTTAATTTGAATTATTTCATGTTTGTACTCTTAGGCTTTATTGCAGTCTTTATCTCAATGGACAGTGAATTTACTTAACTAATAACACAAAACGTACAAAAGCAGCAAACACATTACTTCACATGCTTTCATTAATCTTACACATCATGTATAGCTCTGGGCTCAGAAAGTTCTCAAATTATAAATTTAATCTTACATTATTTAAAGGTAAATGAAGGAGTAGGTTATATAGGTAGTTGTTAAATGCAGGGCTTAAAAAAGGTGAAAAAAATCAACGCAATCTCACGGCAATTCATAACTTTTTGATTTAGTGCCTAATTCGTATAAATTCATTTGATCTAATTCGTACAATTTAGTACGATTTGCTCATCACCCAATGATGGTTGGGTTAAGGGTAGGGGTAGGGGTGGGGTTAGTTGCCACGCCTCTTTTTTTAAAATCGTACATTTTCGTAAAACTTAACTCAGTTAGCCACTAAACTAACAAAACGTAAAATACTTAGGTTTCCTCGTGAAATCAGGCTGGAAAAAACACATGCAAGTTCTGGAAGAGATCAAACCTCAGCCAGGTAAGGAAAAGTAACGCAAAAGTAACTAAAAAGTAATAAAATGAATTACTTTAAAAAGTAACTATTGCAATTAGTTACTTTTTGGGGGAATAACTCAATAATGTAATGCACCACTTTCAAAGGTAACTTTCCGCAGCCCTGATCATAAATGCTAATAAAAATTGAAAATATAAACTGTAAGCTACTTCTCAACATTCAGTACAAACAAATGGCATGCAAATAACTACTAACAGCATTCTGCCCAATGCGCGTCAAATTAAAACAACAATCACAACCCTAACAATCCCTCCTCTTTGTCAACAACTGTCCTGTTCTTCAGAAAGGTGTGAGTGCCTTTAAGGACTGGCTGCTCTCAGGGATGTTTGCTTCTCCGTGAGCTGAAATATTGATCATTTCCTAGACGGCCGGAGAGCCACATATATAATTGAAATGAATCTCTGGGCTTGTGTCAGAACAGCTGGAAGAGTTAAAAGGGGTATTGAAACATCCACGAGCCTCTTATAGCCAGAGAACATGAATCACATTGAAAGAGGGAGATCCGTGGACTTTACCGTCCAGCCTATTGAACGCTCTGAAAGCCGAGATAAAGCACCTGACAGAGGGAAACCGGTCTGACCCAGAGGAACCAATGCTACATCACACCACACATTTCCAATCGCTTTTCCCTCTCAACTAATTACAGGATTTAATGAACTCTTGGCTATCCATAAAGGGCTTCTCATTTGGAGTCCAGACTGTGGGCACAGCAGACTAAATAAGCTCTAATAAGAGCTAAAAGTTCTCTACAGGGTGCAGTGGCATGTCATAAAATGTTGTGCTAATTGGGTGAAGAGAAATGTCACCGTACAGCTTCTGAGATCAATTAAGTATGAATTAGGGTTTTAACCTTGTCTAGAGGTTTTAGGGGCAAAGGTGTTTTGAGATCTGGACTAGAGTATTGACTCACAAAGCAACAAGAATCATAGCTATAACGATAACAACAACAAAGTAAGTATACAGTTGAAGTCAGAATTATTAGCCCCCCTTTGAATTTTTTTTTTGTTTACGTATTTCCCAAGTGTTGAACAGAGCAAGGAAATGTTCACAGTATGTCTGATAATTTTTTTTTTCTTCTGGAGAAAGTCTTATTTGTTTTATTTCAGTTAGAAAAAAAAGCATTTTTAATTTTTTTAAAAAACATTTAAACCTTAAACATATTAGCTATTTGAGAAAAATATAATGAGAAAAAATTATTTAGTTATTTCTAAAATTGCTCATGTATTTATCATTGCAGTTATGAGACATACAGTAGGAGATAAAATAATCACAAGGCTAAAAATCTTAATGGAATTACAATGATCCTTTGTTTTCATACAAAACACAAATCCTTATTCTGTATTTTAATTGGGCGTGAAAAAAAAACATTTTTACAACACTGAAAAAGGGAATTAAAAAGAACATAACTGTATCCACAAAATAATACGTGTTGCACAATTTTTTTTATGTTCCACTAATGAGAATTAGATTATTTATTCATTTAGCTATTTATTTACCGCATTCCAATAATTTAAGCACAAAATGTGTTTAATCGTGCTGAACTTAATATCACATAGCAATAAAAATATAATTGTACTAATAGTAGTCATTTCATTTTCTTCACGCCACATAATTTCTTATTTTTCCTTTTGAATTCAAATCCTTTGTAAAATTTATTCATCAACATATGGGCTTTGTAGGTTGCACAGCTCCTTGTTGACACTGCCTTGTACACTTTTGCCTGTCTTTTTTTTTCTCACTTTGCCCGTCATCGAGCCAGTGTAGAGAGACAGATTAACGTCACACAGGGGGGGTCAATGGAAAAGTCTGACTCTTCTGAACCACAGCACAGCCCAATCACACTGACTCTCAACTGTGTGCCTGCACTGCCCTCTACAGGCCACAGAGCTTCACAGTGGCATTAGGAACAATCCACAGCCTCCAGAAACAACCTGTGATTTACAGAGTTTTTGACTCCCTAAAATGTATTAGTAATGAAAACATTAGGGATTTTTACAGCCGATATAGATTCTGATGCTTCAATCTTTATAATGCATGAAGCACATTTTCCCTTAAAATATAATACTTAAGAGGAGTTTTCTCCTTACCTAAAAAAATAAATTAAGGTTGTTGCATAAAATCCCTTAAACATATCTGACCATTTAGTTGTGGACATCTCAATCCATTTAGGTGTGGACATGTCATGGTCAGAAGCAGCTTTACAGAAAGTAATGGATAAAACTATTTTTTTAATGTTAAGAAAATTACAAATAATGCAATTTGTAAACATTGCAGAGAAGATTGCTTCAACATGTCTCAATGAAGAAAAAGTTTGGAGTGCATATCTGATGCATAAGAAGTTTAAATGCACACCTATCATTTTTTTCTTTTTTTCCAGCCAGGCTTTAGTGAACTTGCAACATTGTCAAAAACACACGAGATTGGTTGCTAAAATCAGCAAGTATCAAATCATAAAATGTGATTATCGGCCGACACCAATCTCCGGCTGATTGCACTGCAAATAATTCTTTTCTTACTTAGATTTTTTGTCTAGTTTTTAGTCAAAATATCTCACAATTCTTAAATCAAGAAGAATTTTCTAGACAAGCAAAACATATTGTCTTGTTTTCAGCAATAACATGCCAAAATGAAGTAAGTTTTTACTTAAAACAAGCTAAATAATCAGCCAATGGGGTAAGCAAAATAATCTTGTTTTTCCTTTTGACATAAGATTATTTTGCTTACCCCATTGGCAGATTATTTAGCTTGTTTTAAGTAAAAACTTACTTCATTTTGGCATGTTATTGCTGAAAACAAGACAATATGTTTTGCTTGTCTAGAAAATTCTTCTTGATTTAAGAATTGTGAGATATTTGGACTAGAAACAAGACAAAAAAATCTAAGTAAGAAAAGCATTTTTTGCATTGTGATCAGAGCATCCCTAGAAAACATCAAATTAGATGCGATCAAAAATGTGATCCTTCCAGAAACTCTACATCATCTAATACCATATGGCTAGGGGTGACTGATGATAAATTAGATTTAAGAAAGTATCCCACAAAATTTAAAATTTGCTGTTTGCAATAGCTCCCACTCAGGTCATCAAAGATAAAGATGAGTTCTTTATTTAGTAGAACATAAAAGATTATTTTTTTAGCTGAAACAGAGATCCTTGGTAATCCATGGTGAAAGTAGAGTTATAGACATTTTCATTCATTCATCCATTCTCTATTTCAGAGGTCGCCACAACAGAATTAACCGCCAACTATTCAGCATATGTTTTACACAGCAGATACCCTTCCAGATGCAACCCAGTTCTAGGAAACACCCATACACATTCATTCACACACAAACACAAAACACACACACACAAAACATCCAATTTAGTTTATCCAATTCGCTTATAGCACATGTCTTTGGACTGTAGGGGAATCCGGAGTACCCCAGAAGAAACCCTTGCAAACACAGGAAGAAACTGCCAACTGGTCCAGCCTGTTCGCTATGAAGACATTTCGAGAGTGAAAAAAACATATAAAAGGCAAAACCAAATTAATGACAATACATACTTCATTTTGCATCAGGAACCTGCTCGGGACCATTATAATGATTACTGCATAACCAAACATTTTGTTTCATAAATAGGGGCTGGTGTTGTTTGGGTTTTAATATACCAGAGCTATAGTGATACTTTTAAAATTACGCCAGTACTTAAGAACAGATTGTTTAAAAAAAAAAATTTAATTAAAAAAAGGTAAAAACCCACAAATTTATGCTGGGTGACATCAAAACAATAGCCTTTTTTGGGAAAAAAAGTTCTCAATTAATCAATACAATGTTTTAAAAGTAAAAATGTACATTTCAAAAGTTAAAGAACATAAAAAAGTACATACAAAATGTAGATTAATTTTTCATATTAAAACAACGTTTATCTCCTATTTAATAACAGCTATTAACTTTCATTTTAAGAAACAGTTTAAGCTACAAATATTTTATGGCTTAGTTTAGTATGCTCCAGTCTAGTCTAGTTTAGTTTAGTTTTTATGGTCTACAAAAGAAAGGAAAAGTGACCTACATCTTGAATTTCCTGAGGGTAAGTAAATTAGCTGCAAGGTTTAATTTAGAATTATCCAATTAATCTAACAAACCACTTCCTTTTCAGACCTAAATCAACATAGGCATTCAGATTTATGTTACTGAAACTGAAGGCCACTGATCAAATGAGATTTATCGATTGCTACATCTCCACACAAACACGGGCTTTGTCATAACAGCCCTCTATTAGAGTTGGGCCAGAGGGAGAGCCTCACTTAAATTCTATCTTCACTCCTCTATAATCACTCCCTCTGTTTTGAGTCTTTCTCCGCGGCGTATATTAAAACAGATCCATCATGTCTGACAGACCTTATGTGATCTCAGGGTCCCTCCTCTGTGCTTCCGCTGCTCTTGGGGTTTCAGACATTTTATTCGACTTCAACACTGACATGGTGGAAATTAGCACATTACAATTCCATAAACAAGAACCTCTCATTCCGTGTTCGACAGCAGAAAATGAATTAGCCAGGCTAATTAGCGAATCACATTGGGGTTCAAGCAAGATCAAAAATTAACTCTCGCCAAGCACCGAACGCAGGTGGCATTTGGCTTTGGGAAGTAAATAATCAAGTTAATTGCTATTGCATGAGGAACTACAACATAACTGACACGAGTAAGGCAAATGATTTATAACAAATTGTATAATATAAAACACTGACTAATATTAATATTGATCTTCTTCAAGTAACGGGGCGTCATGGTGGCGCAGTGGGTAGCACGATCCCCTCACAGCAAGAAGGTTGCTGGTTC
The DNA here is from genome assembly GCF_052040795.2 of Danio rerio. Classification (NCBI taxonomy): domain Eukaryota; kingdom Metazoa; phylum Chordata; class Actinopteri; order Cypriniformes; family Danionidae; genus Danio; species Danio rerio. The sequence continues at coordinate 24,240,882 of NC_141028.1, forward strand.
GAGCCCCGGCTGGGTCAGTTTGCAGTTCTGTGTGGAGTTTGCATGTTCTTCCTGTGTTCATATGGGTTTCCTCCGGGTGCTCCGGTTTCCCACACAAGTCTAAAGACTTGCATTAACACACATGCAAAACAGCCAATTTAGCTTATTCAATTCACCTGTAGCGCATGAGTGTATAGGTGTTTCCCATCTGCTGCGTAAAACATATGTTGGATAAGTTGGCGGTTCGACTGTGGCGACCCCAGATTAATAAAGAGACTAAGCTGAAAAGAAACTGAATGAATGAATGAATGAATGAATGATCATCTTCTAGTAATGTTTTGAACACATTCTCTACACATCCAAGGATGCATATAATTGCCCAAGTGCATTGTAAACAGTGCAGGGTTGAACATAATTCATTCATGTTGTCCCAACACAAATATTTTTAGTTAACATAACTAATTTAAATAGATTAAACAAAGCACTTAAGTTTTCCTAAAAAAATGATAATAATAAAAAAAATTCACCAGAATTGTTTTGTTTTAGCTAAGTAGTTTGAACAAGCAGCAGAATTAATTTATGTATGCAGTAAAAACAGGAATGTTTTATTAAACTATGGAAATCTATACTATAATCTATGGAAAAATCTTAATTTGTTTTACTTTCCTCAGGTCTGGAAAATAAAAATAAAATGCTAAAACCCATGAAAAAAATCATGGGCGTTTGTACTAAATTTATGTTTTATATATTATGTTCTGAAACATTGCACTGGTTAAAGCATTTTCACAAAATAATCTGAATGATTCACCAGTGAATCCCTCTGAAAATAAAGGATTTTCAAAAAACGACTGGGAAAGTCATTAAAATTCATGTATCCATAAACATAGGAACCCTAAATGTCTTCTTTTTAATAATACTAATATAAAACACAGTTTAATGGTGGGTCAGTTCTCTCAATTCACTTGCCACAGGCAGCTGTGGCAAAAAAAACAAAAAAAAGGAATGTAATTGTGAACCAATGATTAGACAACAAAAAACAAGTGGTTTAAATGAAGGCAAGAGGGAGACCATTCTCAATGCAATATGCAGAGCCACACAGCTGTTTGGGGAGAAATGGCAACATGTAATAAAACAGAAATGCGCAGTGGGAAGCTGGAAATGGAGCGTGCAGTAGACATTAACCACGGTCTCCGACTCAAGAGTGGACATTTTCAAGAACTTTTATTTCCACTCTGTGAATCTAAGAGCCTATAAATGGGAGATTTAAGTGAATTACACTGATGCCAGGCATGCAGACAGAAATGTGTGTGTCTGTGTGTGGTTTTTTGGACAGCTGGACAGTAAATTCGCACCTTCAGATGGCCCTTTATTGTGCTTGCTGAGAGAGGCCAGAACACGTCTATCATCTCCAATAAACTCAGCTGGGTTCAGTCTGTGTGCTGCCAGCACTGCTATTTCAAACTAGAGAGTTTTAACACAAACTTGTGCTGTAGCAAAGATTACAAAAAAAAAACAGTCTGTCCTTATAATGTGCACTGCACTCGGGGTCAGGGTGACTGCTATCATCACAGCAAATAAATAAATAAAAATACACAGTTCCACAATTGCAAGCACTCCCACAAATAGTGCCTAAAACCAGACGCATTTAAACATTTGATTCAGCTTTGTGATTTTTTCAGTGGCTGTTTCTGAGGTTATATAAACCAGAACTGTAGGTGGCAACAAGTGACTGTCATAAATTGTTCTGAATCTAAAGTGTCTTAAGGTCGGCACAGTGGCTCAGTGATTAGCACTGTCGCCTCACAGCAAGAAGGTCACTGGTTCAAGTGGAGTTTGCATGTTCTCCATGTGTTCTTGTGGATCACCTCCAGTTAGTCCAGTTTACCCCACAGTCCAAAGACGTGGTGTAGGTGAATTGGAGAAACAAAACAAAAAATTGGCCATGGTGTATGAGTGTGTGTGTTAAGTCTGATTTTTACTTTGCATCGAATGATCAACGTGACCCACGGCGCATGCAATGCACATCGCCATGCATTTATATTTCTGCGCCCTGTTTGTGTTGCTCTGCAATAGTACTTTAACGCTAGCTGGCAGTAGATTTTTATTTTTCCTCTGTGTCGAGTTTCTTCAGTGGTGTTTTATTTTTTTCTGAACGCTACCTTAAATGTACAAGTGGCTCAAACTGGCTTATTTTGGGGCGGGAATCGGTGGACATGCAACAACTTTAATCATAAGATAAACACAATACAACAGTTTCCATCTAGAGCTCCTTCACAGGACTCATCACTAAACACTCGCTCCATTGGGCTCGCAGTGGCTCTCACCTCCGCCCACACTTCTCATTGCTACTAAGCTGACCAATCACAGAGCTTGCGCTATGCATCGTGGCGACGTGTAGTTACATCTTTAGAGAGGTGCACGTCAGCGTCGCAGACGGCCATGGCGAGGGCGATGCGACCATGTGTAGGCTGTGCCGGAGCATACGTGTCTGCTTGATGCAGAAGTATAAATCAGCCTTTAATGTGTGTATGGATGTTTCCCAGTACCGGGTTGCAGATGAAACGCCATCCGCTGCTTAAAACATATGCTGGACAAGTTGCCGGTTCATTCCACTGTGGTGACCACTGATACGCCAGATAAAGGATTAAGCCGAAAAAAAAATTACGAATAAATTTCCTTAAACAATAAGTTCAAAAACACTGATTCAGAAATGAACAAATGACTCCATGTGACGACAACAACGATGACGACAAATGATTCCATTGTGCGAAATCACTTTCTTGGGTGAAAATTTATATTTAAGTTGAATTTTACAGTCTGAAGCAGTGGTGACCGAACTTGTTCCTGGAGGACCGGTGTCCTGCAGAGTTTGACTACAAGCCTAATCAAACACACCTGAACAAGCTAACCAAGGTCTTGCAAGGTATAATTGAAACTTCAAAAGTTGGAGCTAAACTCTGCTGGAACACTGGCCCTCCAGGGACGAGATTGGTGACCCCTGGTCTGAAGGAACACAGTAGACAGGCTGATTGTAAATGCATATTGATTCTCTGCCAACAGGAGGCACTTATGGAACTTCAAATGTAGTGGTTTCCCTGGTAATAGCTGTTATCTAAGCTGCTTTCAAATGTTTTTTAATCAGGCATTCATCAGTAATAGTGCATCTAAAATTGCCAGTATAAGAAAAATTTGTAGTACTTAAAAAACAAAATGCGAGAAGTACCAAGATGACTTGCAACGAGGTTTTGAAGTGCGCATCCAATGGACACTAAACTATCCCATAAAAGCCAGGCAAATTAAATTTCTGAATGGGAGTGAAACAATGCAACTGACGCAGGTAAGTTATTTGATAATTATAAATGGTGGATGTAGTACATTAAAATACCATTTAATACTACTCATATTCACACTATATAAAATGTACTTCACTAAATTTGAGTACTAAGTGCAAAATCAAATAAATGAGTAGTATGCAATTTCAGATGCAGCATACATGAAAATGACATTGAAACTTTACTTAAAACTTTCTGTTTGTCAAAGACTCATTCATGTTAAAAACCCCTATGTCGCAATTTGATTTTGCAGGGCTCATGTTTCTTCAACAAAGTCAAAGCCTTTGGAAAATCTACAATTCAATGTAACTGAAACACTTATGCATCCATATTTATTTGCATCCTTACATAGCAAGCTAAAATAGTACGTGAGCGAAGTAGCATTTCTGAATTCCTAACTGTTTATAAAAACAGTGCAGTGAAAAGTACTTAGTTGATGTATTACTTCTGTTGAGAATACATCCACTGTACTATCCTTTAGTCTGTGCTTTTTTCTGTCAAATCAAACAAAACTTCAGTAAATAATATATGAAAAAGTTCAAACCTATCAAATTTTGAACAGCAGTATGGATCAAGTGCACGCATACAGATCCTCACTTCCTCTTTCTTTACTACTAGTTATAGCATTAAACAAAAATAAATGAACAAGGTATGTTGGACAATACAGAGCAGCTAACTGAAAACGAATCATGCCTCCTAATCATCTCCCAATCAGGATTTTAACCACAAAAATATATGAATAATATGGTTTTTAAACAATAATGTTACACTTGTAATTTTACACTTGTAAAAACTGTCATTTTATGTTTACTTAAAGAGATAGTTAACCAACAGGGTTCTACAGGCTTCATTAAGTCAAATTTAAGACTTTAAGACCTTTTTAAGAACATTTTGAATAAAATGTAAGACTTACACATGGCCGAACAGTAAACACTAAGGACTTTTTCTAATGGCCCAGTTAAAACATCAAAAAGCCATTAAAAACAAATGTTATTGTAAAGAAGATAATAAATTAAACCATGTGTTTATAAATAGAAAATACAGTTATTAAATTACATTTAATATATAAGATATATTATATAAGAGTTAATAAATAAACTTTTGTCAAAAGTTTTATTGAGATGAAATGAGCTACCCGATAAGGTAGCTTTACATGGAAATAGAAAAAATAAAGTTGTTTAAAATTGATTTAAGACCTACAACACAATATTTTCCTGAATTTAAGACATTAAGATTTAATTAAGACCACACGGATACCCTGAACCAAATAAAATTTACAATTTACTCGCCATTTAATTATTCCAAACCCATATGAGTCCTTTTTCTGTTAAACATAGATAGAAGATATTTTTAAATGGTGAGAAATGTGTAACCCTTGACTTCCATAGTATAACATGGAAGTCAATGGTTACAGGTTTCCAACATTTTTCAAAATAACTTATTTTGTGTTTAACAGATTCAGAAAATAATCTCAAGCATGTTTGAGACAAGTGAAGGTCGAGTAAATGATGACAGGATTTTCGGTCTGGGTGAACTATCACTTTAACCTGTTAGTGGGGTCTTCATTATTTTTAAATATATAATACACTTTTTAAATAATGTTTGTTTGTTGTTGTTTTCACATTTATTGCAGGAAATTGCAAGAAAATCTAAACTGCTCCATCACAAAAAAAAACTTTTTGTTTGTCCCTGAATTTGAGACTTACTGATCCTTTTCCCTGAAAATATCCTCTCTACAAAAACAAAATTGACACCAAGATAGGAAAGCAGTTTCCCCCACAGCAATCATACAGGGAATCATGTCTGGCAGAGCTTTACTGCACAGATATACAGCTACTGTAATTCTGCAGTCTATTCAAGTTTTCATTTTGAGCAGTTTAACCCCACTACAGGGAATAGGGCCTGGAGGTTAGGGAACTTCTGCATGAACTGCACCCTTAGCCAGGTGCTGCATCATGAAATAACACTAAATATCAGGAGCCAGTGTGAAATGAGTCATTGTACCTCATTGAAGAGCACTCGATAGCTCTGACCCGGTGAGCCACTGACAGAGTGTGAGCCGCTCTTCCATGTGCGCCCGAAGAAGTGCTGGTGACCTGAGTCAAACAAGGTCACCCGCAGCTGATACTGAAGTGATGGCGGAGACTCAGACTGTTGTCATGCCAACCACAGGAAGAGGGAAAAGAGGAAACAATAAATTTAGTCTCTGTGGCCTAAAAATAAATATTAGGGAAAAAAATACAAATGTATGACCTCATACATTCACAAATTAATTAGGCTAGATAAAAAGCCCACATTTAAATTTAAACTATAGGCTATTGTTACAGTATATAATGTAAAAAATATGGGGAAGATGTTTGCTAAATTAAGCAAAATTCCTAAGTGTAAAGTAATGAATAATGAATACATCACAAAGCAAATAGGTTAAAACTAAATAATATGTGGCTAAATACATTTTGACAAAAAACAAGACAGAGCAGGAGTGGGAATCTTTTTCAGCAAATAGCCATTTCTTTTTTTTTTTTTTTTGGCAAATGCATTTTTTAAAGAGACATTGACGTTTACTACTAGAAACTACAGATTAGGCATGGGAAAATTAATTTGTTTTGCCTATCTCGGTTTAGAGAAGTGAAATTTTTAAAACCGCCAAAATTTTCTGTTATACCTATGGTATATGTAAGATTTTTTATTTCCTTTTTTTTAGTTTTATAGGAAAACGGTATATGCAGTATTAGAGATATCCAAAGATGCTGTTTTAAATTGTAAAGAAATCTGTGTTTGACAGAAGTCAATGATTGATTATAATTATTTAGCCGGACATGTTTACTGCTCCAAAATATTTTAAATGCTTCTCACAATAAAATATATTGTGTTGAAAGGGAAAAAAAGTTTTTGTTTTTACCCAGACATTTAAAAAGGCTATATTTTAGAGCAGTAATCATAATAGTGTAAAACCTGGAAACCATGATATTTTTATCCAAAGTAATCATATCATATAACAAACTTTTACTACATTATATTAATAAACTAATTAAGATGAATAAATAATATATTGCATTGAGCATATATATAAATAATAATATATAAATAATATAATTAATTGTGGTTTCATGATGTGCTTTTAAAAAGGCAAAGCATTACATAATATTTATTTTTATTTGCATGTATTTATTCAGTCTGTGCAAATCATTTGTACTTATAGTGCTTTAAATGAGAGTACTGTAATAAGTATATTTATTCCCCATCCACCTGTGTCACGTGAAGTCCATCGAGGTGTTTGAAGAGCAGCTGCAGACCCTGAGCAGATCCTGGCGCTTGTCGAGCAGTCTGACTGTGCGGCGGAATCACGCGGTTCCTCTGGAAAGCGCTTCTCCACTCAGACATCAGAGGTTTTCCTCAATAACTTACGTTACTATCAATCTACCAGGGAAGCTTTCTGTCGGTCACTGAGCGTAAATGATCCTGGCAAACATCCCCGGAACGCCTTAAAGCTTCACGGGCTGTTAAATCATTCCCACGGCCAATGTGAAGCTCGTGTTAACGGTAATTAATTCAGATCAGATGCTGGACTAATAAAACTAAGCGCTAAATTACCCGAGAGACCCAGGTTCATTCATTTGAGTGAACAGCAGCTGTTCTCGCTTTTCTTTTCTTCTACTAACGCTTCAGTCGCTGTTAACTAGGGTAAGTTTACAACAATAAGTGAGTCAGCTGTAACACACACTGTTACTTTTGTAATGAAAATACATTGTTTAGCTAACGTTACTGTACTTGTCAGAAGAGATTCCCTCTGTACTCGTTGCCATAGCGTCTGTCAGTCGTTGCTAGGGTGGGTTAAAGAGCGGTTTGGCGCTTTTCTGCACGGGAGAAGCGCGAGGATTGTTGGACAGCGACACTGTACGGCTCGGCGGTAAAGAACACTGCCTCATTCAAAGTTATTTTATTTATTTATTATTATTTTTTTTAATGTATTTATTTTTTTGCTTTAATAAAAAGAACCAGCATGTAGTTTCATTATAAACAAAATCACTTTACATTCCTTAACAAGAAGGATTCAATGAAAAAGGAGAAATTATCTCTTCTGCAAAGTTCAGCTTCAACGCTGATCAAACACACCTGATTTAGCTAATTAATCTCTCAGGTAGCACTTAATAATTACAGGCAGCTGCGTTGGAGCAGGGCTGGAACTAAAATCTGTATGTAGGTAGATGTCCAGGAACACGATTAGGCACCCCTGGTTTAAAGAAATATATTTGTGAACAAGGTAAAAAAAAAAAAAAAAACGGATTTAATATGTATGGCCATACTCTCCCAGTTACTTGATTAAATTAAGAATTGCTTTTGTAGAATTGCTGATGTTTTGTATTACAAAAAGGTGCAAACAGTACGTACAATTTTAGAACATTTTTATTTCAATTAAATTACATTTGATAACTGTAAAATACTATGAAGTAATATTAAACGAAACATTAAAATACCGTAGTTCTGCATGGTAAAAATGTACAGTAAAGTACTGTTTCCAGTATGTATACCACTATTGTATTTAAAGACAGTAAAATGATGTATTACATTTTACAGTAAATGTAATACTATTGTAATTAATATTACAGTAATTTTACTGTTTTATGAAATACAGCAACTACTGGATAATTGTTGCCAGTAACTTACTGTTAATTAAACAAGATTGTTTTTACAGTGTGCACTAAATTGCATTCATTCCTAAAACAAAAATCTGAACATTGGATGACGTCTGGCTCAAGATAATTTTTTGATAAATACTGTAATGTTTTTAGAAAGTGGATTTTGGGACGCTGTTTTTATCACTACATAATTCAGAAAATGATATAATGAATATAATCAGGCAAATTATTGTTCAACATAAACACTGAGAATACGGATATAAAACTGAAGCTTTGTGTAGATGCAGCATAGGAGAAAAATCATTTAAAGACATTATCCTTAAAAAAAAAAACATGCACTGTAATTTTAATCTACAGACATAAATTGACAAATTGTGACAAAAGAAACGCTTAAAGATGTACAGTTGAAGTTAGAATTATTAGCCCCCCTGAATTATTAGACCCCCTGAATTATTAGACCCCCTGTTTATTTTTCACGTATTTCCTCCTAACACCAGCATTCAGCTTAAAGTGACTTAAGCTTAACTAGGTTACAAACCAGGCTGGTTAGGGTAATTAGGCAAGTTTTTGTATAACGATGGTTCGTTCTGTAGACTATTGAAAATATATACCTTAAAGAGGCTAATAATTTTGACCTTTAAATGGCTTTTAAAAATTAAAAACTGCTTTTTATAGCCGAAGTCAAACAAATAAGACTTTCTCCAGAAGAAAAAATATTATCAGACATACTGTGAAAATGTACTTGCTCTGTTAAACATAATTTGGGAAATATTGTTAAAAATAATAATAATAATCAAAAGGGGGGCTAACATTTCTGACTTCAACTGTATTTCGGATGTTTTATTATTAAACTAAAGAAAACAAAACACAATAAAAAGCCAAAAAGCAACAAAGAAAAAAAACTGACAGTGCCTAAAGACTGTGTCCTTTAACAAAAACTTTCCTCCAAGTGTCTCAAATTCAGGAGAAATTTGAAGCTGTTCATTTAAGTTAATTTTTGACATATTCACCAAGCATAGCAATTCTCATCTTCATGGTAGTTTCAATCCTTGCAGCTTCAACATTCACATTTGACCAAGATTTATTTAAGTGAACTCTTAAATAAATTTCGGTCAGATATTGACTACAAACTTTTGTATTGTTTGACAAATGTTAACAGGTTTGGCATGCTGTCCCGGGAGAGAACCCTGAGCTCGGAGATAATAGAGCCCATGGCTCCCACCTGGTAGATCGAGCATGTAAGGAGAGTACGAGATCAGGTAGTTCTTGAGAGCTCCCCGTCGTAAAGGAAGAAAGGGGGTGGATGGGGGATTCTTCTAAAAAACCAAGGTAGGGGAGCCATTTTAGCTTTTGGCTACTTATAGTGAGTTTGAATTAATCTGATTGGCTAACTAATGATTGTAGATGAGAGACCAGCTGCGGTCAATCATATCACGTGCTCCTCTCGAAATTATATTTTGAAACTTCACGTTATAGAAAAATGTGGATGTTCATACATTCATTCATTTTCCTTCAGCTTAGTCCCTTTCTTCATCAGGGGTCACCACCACAGTGGAATGAACCGCCAACTGATCAGCAAATGTTTTCCAGCTGCAACCCATCACTGGGAAACCCCTATACACTATCATTCCCACACACACACACAAAAGACAATTTAGCTTACCCAATTCACCTATAAGCGCATGTCTTTGGATTGTGGGGGAAACTAAAGCACCGGGAGGAAACCCACGCAAACATGGGCAGAACATGCAAACTCAACACAGCAACGCCAACTGACCAACCCGGGACTCAAACCAGTGACCTTCCTGCTGTGCTAACAACTTTTTAAAAAAAATTAAAAAACAAATTTCTTAGTAAACCTTTGTTTCTAACTTGCTAATTTTCTGGGCTTTGTGATACAACATTAATTAAAATGTATTCATGTTCTACTTCTTATATTTAAATTTTTAATGATGTTTAAACCTCATAAAATAATAATCAGCAATAAAAACAGGCTACTAATTAGTTAAATACTCACCTCATAAAAGTTTTAAAATGATTATACTTAAGATTTTATAATGAGTTTATATTTGTTTTGACTAAATGCAAATGTGTGTGTGATCCATGAACGCGAATTTAAATGTTTTATAAAGAGGTTTAAAAAAACAACCACATACAGTCTAAAGTAGGTGTTAATTCACTTGCATCCACTAGATGGCAATGTACGTGTCGTCGTTGTTTTGGTCGCTCTTTGCAAACAAACGGCGAAAAAGAAACTTCAGATTTGCGGAAGGCGAAATATGCACAAAACAACTAAACCCAAACTGGTTAAGATAAGAAGCGCCAACCAGGCTAGAAAATACGGAATTGCGGCTGTTAACCTAAAGGAGCTGATTAAAAAAGGATGTCAATTACTGAAGGTGAGAAAAAATGTACTTTCGGATGAAGAAAGCGTCGCTATTACTGTACTGTGTAATGCAGTTATCAGACATCCATAATTCATCTACAGGTATCCAGCTCCGGTGTACTGGTCTGCTTATACGAGGATGGGACAGTAGTTACCGAAGAGTATTTCCAAAATCTTCCTGATAACACAGATCTAGTTCTCCTGCCCCATGGACAGAGCTGGAATGGGTGTAAGTCAGACAACACTGATATATTGACGTAAAGTTGGTTTATATTCGCACATATGTTCATTTTAACGGCCTCTATGTTGTTTATAACGCTCAATTGAATACTGAGTCTGAAATATCATAAGCAGCTATAAACTATGAATGTACAACATGGTTCACATTCAATGAAATTGAAATTGAAAATGAAAGAGTTATACTTAACACTTGTGTAGTGTTCAAACTGACTACCCTTTCGTTTGTGGCTTTTTTTTGACACATTGACTTCTATTATAAAGCCATGACATCAAATTATCATGCAGTCTTGATTGCTGGTGCTTTTCCCTGTTAAATGAGTATATGCCGTCATGGCTTTGCAATCAAAAAATGCCATTATAATGGAAGTCAAAAACAGCCATTTTGAATACATTTTTGAAAATTTTTTTAATAATTTCTAGGCATTGTCCCAAATATGTGTAAAAAATCATTCTATTTGCTGAAACAGAGAAACTTGTGGCCAAATTAGGCATCAAAAATCGTTCCAGAGTGGATGAAAACATCCCAAACAGCACACAGGGGTTAATGAGATTTCAAGCCCAATATTAGGATGGTAAACAATAGACAGACCGGTGAAATGAATGAATTTGTGCGAATATAAAACCAATGTATAAAAACCAACGTTACCTTAATGAAACATAAAAAAAAGCTGTCTAACAGGCTTATCTTTTGATTTCGTACAGTTGCAGATGAAATAAATCGAGTGCTGGGTCTGGACAGAAACACAGAGGAGCTGCTGGTCAGTGCAGCACAAGGCCTTCTGTCAGATGAACGTTCCCCCAAACGCCGCAGGATCCTGGGAGACCTGCTGAGTAACCTGAGGGACCGTTCAGAGCTGGAGAACAGACTACAGGATCATGACTGGTTTGAAGGTAGCATCAGGGGAAAATACATAGCAATACATGTATTATAATACAATACAATGTTAGCATCATTAATACCAACAAAAAAAAGTCTTTATTGACAATGATTAATATTGTTTTCACACATTTTTGTACTGATGCTTTTAATCATGAATTTTTATACAGTTGAAATCTGTATTATTAGCCCCTATTTATTTTTACCCAATTTCTGTTTAACGAAGAAAATATTTTTTACCACATTTCTAAACATAATAGTTTTAATAACACAACTCTAATAACTTATTTATTTTATCATTGTCTTGATGACAGTACACAATATTTGACTAGATATTTTTCAAGACATTTCTAGATAGCTTAAAATGACACTTAAACGCTTAACTAGGTTAATAGGTTATATGCCGTGCTAGTGTTGTTCCCATACTGATAAACTTCTGGTGACCTGTTATTGTGAATTTTTTTTCCATTTTATATGGTTCTTTTTACAGTTTTGATGTTGTAATGTAATTAAAATACATTCAGTTAAAAAAACTTTGGTATTCATTTAGTTGTTCAAGCGTAAAACGAGACAAAAGGCTTTTATTCGCACCTGCCCGTCAGAATCGGCAGGCTAGCGCAGAAGCTCCATTGTATATACTGGGGTAAAATAAATGCTCATATTATAAAGACATGGCCAGGGAAAATGTAATTTAATGCGGTGCTTCTTGTACAATCTGAGACCCACTTTATACCAGATATCACTCAGCTAGTGGAGATCGCTGATTTTTAAAGAAAACTGGCCTTAAACGTGCTGATTTTTGCATTGACATATAGTTCACCGGAAGCGCTTATCCCAGGTTACGGGCAAATTAAAAGTCCTATTAGTATGCTTCGGCATATACCCTATAACTAGGCAGGTTAGGGTAATTAGGCAAGTTATTGTATAATGATGGTTTGTTGTGTAGACTATCGAAAAAAATAGCTTAAAGGGGCTAACAAATTTTGTCCTTAATATGGTTTTTTAAAAATTTTAAACTGCTTTTATTCTACCTGAAATAAAACAAATAAGACTTTCTCCAGGGAAAAAAATATTATCACATACTGTGAAATTTTCCTTGCTCTGTTAAACATAATTTGGGAAAAATTTCAAATGAAAAAAAAATTCAAAGCGGGGCTAATAATTCTGACTTCATCTGTATGTGTGTGTTTTTTCTCATTTCTCTTGTCTACGTATAGGTATTGATACCCGCTTTAAAACCAAGTCTGCTTACATGAAGTACAATTGCGAGAGCAGAATCCGGGGATATTTAAAAGAGGTGATGAACTGCACTCATTTCTGCTTAAGATCTTAATTAGTTGAAATGTATTTAGTTTATGATTTAAGGATACTTGCCCTTATTCTGATCGGGATTTATTTTAACACACTCGGTAGGTTGATGGATATACTCAAACTATTAAAAATGCCAAAACAAAAAGTGAATATAAGAAGGTGGCGGAGGCTCTGGCTGAGAAACTGAAGGCTGCGAGGTACAACGGCACCTATTTTGACAGATCAGAGAAGGACGCCAACAGACTCTGCACTGAAGAGGGCTGGTTCTCCTGCCAGGTGCTGTTCTGTGACATTTCTTATCAGTATAGACACATTTTCCATCAAAGTAGTTGCTGTATTTATGCCTATTAAACCCTGACTGATTCATTTTGTATTTTCAATTCAAAGAAACGGTAGAAGTATTTATACTTCTTGCCTCACCAGCTTCATGGGCTATTACATGGCAGATACATATTAAACATTTAACAACATATAATAAATTCAATGTGCTAAAAACCAACATGTATTTTCAGGTTTTACCTTATTTTTGTTTCATCTTCCATGTGGTACCAAAAAAACTGGTGTTTAAATAATGTTACATACTTTTTTAGGATCTTTAAACTGTGATTGATTTTATAAAAATCTATTTTAGCTAAAATTAAAATGGTTAATCTAAAAAAAAAGAGGCTTATTTTAATGTTCTTTTGATATAAATTATAAAAGCATATCTGGCCCCATAAGTACATAATTTATGCCTTTTCCTTAGTTTTAATAAATAAAATCTCTCCTTTCTTGCTGTAACAGGGTGCTTTTGATGAGAACAGCTGCAATTTTCTGCATTCAATAAACCCATACGGAAACCGCGAGAGCAGAATCCTGTTCAGCACCTGGAATCTAGACCACCTGTGAGTAGTAGCATTTATATTTACTGTATTTTCTGTAAAATAAGTCACTTTTTTAAAACATTATTGTTAAAAGAAAAAAGGAGGTCAGTTACACCAATTTACAGGTCACATTTTATCATTTCATTTCTGAAATGATGTAAAGTCAGCTGATGGTAAACTTACACTGTAAAAATGCTGGACTCCACACAATCGATTTGGATTTGGACAACATGAAGAAATTGTTAATTTAATTTTTACAAATTTAAGTGGATTAAAATTAAAACAAAGTTGTCCCAAAAATACATCAAAAATTGTGTTGCTTTGGCTCATTTTAAAACAGCTACTTTGAACAAACCGCAAACACAATGGAGTATACACAATATTTTTATTTGATGCATTTTAGACAAAGTGTATCATACCTTGTTTACTCCTGCATCACCCACCTCTGATATGATCATCAAAAATGTGTAAACAGGATCTAAGAAAAGCGTGTCTTTTTCAGGATAGAAAAGAAGAGGACTGTCATTCCTGCTCTCGCCAAGGCACTGGAGGCCAATAAGAGCAATGATATAAATGTGGATTATTTTTACAAACTCTTGTTCACCAGAGAGAATCTCAAGCTGGTTCACATCGTCTGTCATAAGAAAGGGGCCCATGAGCTCAGCTGTGACTCCCGAAAAATCTACAAACGGGTCAAGAAGACTGTAAAATGACATCCATAATCCTCTTATGAAATATGCAGCTTAGTCCAAAAAGTTTCAGCTTTGGTGAATCGTAAGCCTTCTTCAAATTACTGAACTTCTCAGGTTTGATCTTATTTGAGTGCTGTGAACAATATTTTAATACCACAACATTTGTCTTCAAATTATTTACTTTATCAGGGCTTTAAACAGTGACTGATTTAGTTTTTACATTATTTTACTTGAGTACTGTACTTGTATACAATTTTTGTACAAAAACATTTGCTTTTAAATAATGTAGCATACTTTTTCAGGATTTTTAAACACTTATTTTATATTTTTTTACTCTTTTTAGCTCTGAAAGTCTTTGATAAAAATCTGTGTTTATCTAAATTTCCTTATCATGCTTTCAGCCAAAAGCCACAGATTTATCATCTGAATCTTCTATCGTCATCTCTGGGAACAGAATGTTTTTGTACAGTGAGTGTCTGCAGTACTTTTTTCAACAAGCTGTGGGTACAGTTACACAATGAAGTGCTGAAAACAGAGGTTTCTCCTTACAGCAGCATTGTAAAAAAATAATCCCATTTACATGGATCTGTGAAAACAATGCTATATGTATGCAGTGGTCATCAAACTCTGACTTTTGTAACATATAATCAGCCACTTTTTCACTCAAGCTTTTTTGGGTGGATAAAAAAAACACTTGTCAAAAAAGCCATCACACTTTCATCACACTTAAAAAAAAAAAAAAAAAAAAAATTCAGACATTAATTTAGAAACCAGGTAATTGTTTCCCAAATCATAAATGAGGTTTATTTTGTCTGGACGGAGTATTCTAGCTTTTTGTATGATAATACACTGAAGATCAGAAATTAAATAAGTTACATTTCATGTACATACAAGGCATTTGGTAGCAAAAATTAGCACTTGATTCACCACGTCAATAGAAAAATATAAACTTCAAAAATCACACTTTCTACAAGTTTTACCTCATACATAATCACAAATAAACTACATCTGTAAAAATGTTACATCTTGTTAGTGCAAATCCGGACGAATTTACAAATATCATATACAGACAAATTCTGATGGAGCCACATGCATATAACAGATTCAAATTGTATGTTAAAAATGACAATTTCACAATAAAATCTTACAATAAAATCCTCTTAATTTGAGATGCCAATATAAATTCTTTACATCGAGCATATCAAAGAGCAATTAAGATATGTCCAAAATCTACATGCTTTATCTTTCAATTATACAGCACCAACTCTGAAGTATAAAGTGTTTTTTTTCCAAAAACAAATGGATTCATTCTCAACAAAGAATGTTTAAAAGTGCCAAATTCATAAAGGACAGGCTAGTATTCAATTGCTTTCGAAGTCTAAATATCAAACATGAGGCACTTGATGGATGAACGCATAAGTAACAACAAATGGTAGAAACCCCATTACACTTGTACGCAAGTTTTCCTTAAATAGCCTTTTTTCGGGACAAATCACATGATGCTTTAAACCAGAAATCTCACATAAAACTTTTTACTGTACATTCTTTTAGTGCAGCACTTGAATGAATGCTCTTAAGTATAATTAGGGAGGCACAGGATTTCTGCATTTGATTATAATGTGCCTCATTACCGATTGAACAACACAGGGCATCTCTATTGTTAAGAGAATAAAATAGCTTGTTTTAAAACAATCAAGTCCATTTTACCAGCATGACGCTCCTTCAGTCATTTGTACTCCTGCAAGCGGCAGCTGAAGTGATTTAGTCCTCATAGATGCTCGTCTTCACTGTCCTCTTTGGCATAGTAATGCATGCTCCTGTACTCTCTCCGGGTCATTCTTTTGCTGCCTGGAGTTCTGCGGGGGTAATCCTGAAATAAATCAAGCCGGACTGTTTAAAAATTAAGCCGTGTTAAAAATGCATTAATGAGAGTTGGCTATTGTGCACGGAGAATTCAAGCAGACACCTGCTGCTATTTGACACTCTGATGAAAATCATCCACAGAAGTTCACTCTCATAATCCTACATGCTCTTGTATTAACCTCAATATTTCTGGATTACTGTGTGCAAACAAAGCCATCTGGCTGCATGTTATTTATCTGAAAAGCTTAACATAGGGCAGAGTTATGTTACTGGGGCAAAGGGCCATGAACGCTCACTTCCTGCAAACTGGTATTTAACTTGTTTAACGTTTTCTCCGAGAAATATAAGAATTATTTGTAATGTAATACATAAAGTATTTTTCTTTCTCTTTTAATTATGTAAAACAAGTTCTACATATTTTTGCATTCTATTATTGAATTCTAATACACACAAATGTTAAAAATATATACAAATCTAAATATACTATAATATACAGTGCTCAGCATAGAGTACAGCCCATATTGAAAATTAATAGTTGTATCCATTTCTCAGTGAATAAAGGCAATATTTGTGCATTTAAACAGAACAGATTTATTAAACAGATATATTTATTAAAATAATATTTTAGTCACCAAACATATTTAGAAATTGAAATACAATTAAATCCAAGCAAAATATTGCAAAGAAATTACAACTTTTTTTTTTTTTTTTTTTTGCTTCTGATATTTTCGTATTTAAAATTTTTCTACAATATACAAGTTATTTCATTAGATATAAGCTCCAGATTTGGCTTCAGTACTGACTAATCTAATGTATTTGCACAAATATAATATTGTATAGCTTCCTCTTACAAATATACATTTAAAATACAGATTTGCGAGGGGTGTACTCATACATGCTGAGCACTGTATATTATTGGTATTCTATTGATTAAAACACCAATTTTGTACATTTTTGGTAATATTTGTTTGCGTAATGCATATACTTCAGTGAATCAAATTTATACATTTATTTAAATTACATCTAATTTATTTATTAACACGTATTTAAGCATATTTAAGTTTTCAGTGTTTTGCGGAATATTTAGTGTATTCTGCTCTACAGTATCCTCTGATTAGCTGATTTAGAATTTACTGTTTCTATGCATTTAATTTTATTGTACTTTTAGGCTGAATGTAGAAACAAATTCCTATTTTAGGAGAAAACAGTCTTTTGAACACACGATGTCTATCGGTGGTCCACATCTGCAGTTTCAGTCTGTTGAAAGAATATTTTCCACAGTAGTACGAACCATTGTGTGGTGATAACATGTCTGTCTTTTATTTAAATAATTAGTATTAAGGCCTGAGCCCTATATTTCTTGTTTGACGTCCTTCATGGGGGATCAAGCATTAATTGGGGGGAGAGGGGGGATAAATCCCCCCAAACCCCACTGTAATTCGCACCCTGTTTGTAATAAAAATGTAGGCTGCATAAAAATGCGTATAAACAATATTTAATTATGTTTGCCGATATGTCGTTCACGATTCCTTTTACAGAGCTTCAAAACAGACGTCAAGCTCTGGCCACGTGACTTTTTTTCTCCCAGCCGTGTAAAATATACGTGAATGCATCACTGTAAAACAAATAAGGTCTCTTTAAAAGGTTCAAACCCAAAGGTAAATGCTGGTCACGCATGATAGCAGCGTATTGAAATGAGTTTAAATCCAGCGCCATTTCGCTGCATTTCTCCACTGACTCCCAATAATGAAAACATAAGCTCTGAATCGGTTTACCTCAACAACATCCAGGTTCCCAAAGAACTGCTCCACAGGGAAAACATGATTGCTGTCCTCGTCGAAGAAAACGCTCGGGTCTGTGGTCTGCGAGCCGTGAACGCTCTGCTCCATCTTCGCCTCTGCGGAGCCGCTTGTCAAACCCGTGCACTTGGCGGCGGAGTTCTCCTTACCACGCCGTTCACCAGGAGCCTTTTTCCCGGGCTGAATTTTAACGTTTCCATCCACAGCCGCGCTTGAGTTCTCCTCTACTTCGCCGTGAAAGGGTCTCTTCGGGAGCCGCTTGGCCTCGCCGCCGTCGCCAGCCATCTGTCGCACAGCGCGCGCGATATCAGGCGCCGATCTCTGCAGCAGAACTCTCCTCTTTGCCGCCTTCTGTCGAGAACACGCCGAGAATAAATGCGAATGTGCGCAGTAAATACAATATATCAGTGCAGCTTCAGACCCATCGTGGGAACGCTCGTTACATTGTAGCGAACTGTAGCCGACAAACGGAAACTGCGGGGAGGAGATGGTTGTGTAGACACTGACACTGACCTTGACTGAACTTTTCACACCGGGCGGGTTTAAAGAGACAGCGCCGCACACTCGCTGTCCGAGGCTCACAACGACAGTCTGAAACCAGAGAACAACACTTTTATTAGGGACATCATACGATCAATTATGCATCCGTGTTCAACCAAATGACTTCTGGATAGCGGCGCTTCGTTTTAACCGAACAGGGTGGGGTTTGCTGTTGATTTTAATGCTTTTAGAACATTTTATTGTGAAAATAAAAATAATAATTAACGAAATGTACTACTCATTTTTCGCAACAATGGAATGAATCTAACTTGGTAGAAAGATGGACCATGATGATGCGAATCTATAACATGACTTTAAAAAATAAAACGACCTATAGGTGTGCGAAAAATACGTAAATTTCAATTAAAAAACGGAACAACGACGGATCACTCAATTGATTCGTAGACGGATCTTCATTGTCATCCGATTCAAAAGATTCGGTTCACTGGAAGATTCAAATCTTCAACACTACTGCTGCTGCTGGGAAATTAAGCGTTTAACAAAAACACACCAGTAAAAACACACTGCTTAACATTGAAAGCACGTGTTTCAAACAAGACCAGCTGAATGCCCAAAACTTTAGCTACTTCGTTAACGTAACTAAATTAACACAAAACGCTAACACTGTAAAGTAAGTAAACTCATAGCCTATTGTGCACGTCCAGATCATAGCAAACAGTAATGTTCTTTTCAAAAGATCAAGTACTGAAAGAATCCGGTTATTTTACCTGCTTCGCCCTCATTGAAAGTTTAGGCGTCCAAAACCGAGCGCTGACTCCAGCCTGTGTTTATCTCCGGTAACCACTGAAGTCCCGCCCATATACGATAATCTACACTGTGCAGAATCACGAGTTCCCGGTTGAAAACTTTATTTATTTAATAAAGGCGTATCTTTGTCAGCGGCTGATGTTCATCGAGTAACAGCAGTTATCGTTCTTTTGTACAAAAACACTGAAATTTGGTTTACCACAGAGTAACGACTAAACTAAATGGGGTGGTCAGTTAGACTAGCTATTCATCGTAGAAATATGTCGAATGAGTCATCACAGCTATATAGGCTACAGTGCCTAACGCGACGCGAATACGATGTTAAATAGCCTACATCCAGCCTCTTATAATGAGACGACCGTGAAAAAATAATACGCCCTCCTGTTTGATTAGAATGTATGATAAAACAGTCATATTTTCTTAAATGTTTTTGTAATCCTGTTTGAGTTGCCTGCAATCTGACTTTAAATGAAATTATGTACAATCGAACTGTCATGTGAATGACCTAAGTAAACGAGAAGAAGCCTCAAACCTTTATATGGTGGTGATTGGATGGTTTCTAGTTATTAGCAGACTTGTTTATACATTTTCATTTGTTAGTCCTGCCCTTTCTACACGTATAAAACAACAGTATTTATTTACACATTTGCTTACAAATTTGATTTATAGTTTATTTTGAATTTATGTATTAACAATTAGTAATATGTGTGTAATGTTATCAACTATTGAAACATTTTAATATTTATATTTGTTTATTTTATAGTCGATGTGTTCATTTTATTAAACTTTTAATTTTTTTCCAAATATTTCCAACAATCACCTCGTCGTAAACCAGCCAAAATATATAGCCCATGTACACTGTGTGGTTGTGTGTGTCCTTTACACTTTGTTTTCATCCACCCTTCATCCACAGCCTACTGTATGCTGTCAATATTGTAAATGCTAAAAGCCAAGTTCAGTGAAGCTCTGGTTATCAACCACACGAGGGCGCTCAAAACTAAAAAAATATATCAGTGTAAGTTTGGTGCTGCTCAACTGCATAGTGTCAACTAGCATCTTTCATAGTGTATGTGTGGGAGGGAGGGACATCAACAGAGATTTATGAACATTACAAGTAAAGTGGAAATAAAATTAAGTTCAACTCCAATATTTACATTAAATAGCATACGTAATTAGTCCTGTTTGCAAGGAACCCACATTTACTACGCTTGCACAGCTGTTGTGTGTAACCAGAGAGCCCGTAGCAGGTAGGCTATAGAGGAGGAGAGAGGAGGGCAGACAGCCGATTATTTTACAGGATCACTGCCACACGTTTTTACCAGTTCAACGATGGAGCTCGAAGCAAGAGGAACCTGTCGAGACAGTTTATTAGACACAAATATGACAGTCTGACAGAAAGAAGTAGAAGCCGACGAGCTTTATCAAAAATGCCTTTGATGGACTATTTGCTTTTGATAGTTCTATAACATTTCCAGACGACTTGACGGACTTTCTCTGCGGGATGGAGTGCAGGAGCGCGTGCGTAACGGAGTTCTTCTGCCGAAAGAAGAAGAATGTGAAAACTGCGGTGAGCTTAACTTTGCTTTTTGCCACTTTACTGATGCTTCAGAAGCTAATAACAGTGGACACGAACAGTAAAGACAAAAAAGTCGAAGTGAAAGGCAGATGGTGTGGCCCCCAATGCCCGTCATTCAAGAGTAAAAACCTCAAGGCGGTTGAAAATTCTTCTCACTCAGGCGGCAGTGACTCGAAGCGGGCGTTAAAACAACTGCCCAAGAAATGGGACGTGAATAAAATTACATGTACTGAAAATTCCACGATAAAAACTCAACTCTGGTTTCGTCGTTTGAGCCCAAGGTTTCACGAATTTGTTCTTCACAGACATTGCCGATACTTTCCAATGCTGCTGAATCACCCGGAGAAGTGCGGCGGCGGCGTGGATGTTCTGGTCGTGGTTAAATCTGTTATTGAAGAACACGACCGGAGAGAAGCCGTGCGAAAGACTTGGGGAAAGGAGCAAGAGATTCAAGGCTTGAAAATCAAAACGCTGTTTCTTTTAGGCACCCCAGCCCCTGGCAAAGACTCGCGAAACTTACAAGCTCTGGTTCAATATGAGGATCGAACTTACGGGGACATTTTGCAGTGGGACTTCATGGACACCTTCTTCAACTTGACCTTGAAAGAAGTGAACTTTCTAAGGTGGTTCAGCATCTACTGCCCAGACGTTCCCTTCATCTTCAAAGGGGATGATGATGTGTTTGTCCACACCAAAAACCTGGTGGAACTAATTGGCTTCAGGAAGGAGGAGAACAAAGTGGAAAACCTCATTGTAGGCGATGCAATTTTAGAAGCAAAACCGATTAGAAACCGCCAGAGTAAGTATTTCATCCCCAGAGAGTTGTATGATAAACGCTACCCCCCTTATTTGGGCGGAGGGGGATTTCTTATGTCCTCTCAGGTGGCCCGCAAAGTCTTTACGGTTTCTGAGAGCGTGGAGCTTTACCCCATTGACGATGTGTTTGTGGGCATGTGCCTTCAGAAGCTCAATATTGTCCCTGAAGTGCATCTGGGGTTCAGGACGTTCGGGATCATTAAGCGGAAAGTGACGCGTCTGAACCGGGAGCCGTGCTTCTTCCGTGACCTCATCGTGGTGCACAAACTCGTTCCGCAGGACCTGCTGAAAATGTGGACGCTTGTTCAAAACGAGGACTTGAGCTGTGCCAGACAATTTGTACTATAAAGAATAATTTTATAAAGTGTTTTTTTTTTTTTCAAAGTGAAGCGTTTTTGTTTTCAGTTGCCACTGTGGTGGAACTTTGTGATTTTATGAGGACGATGATTATGCCTATATCTTGCCAGATGTAATAAACCACAAGGTATAATCGTCTTTTGAATATGGTCTTATCACAAGGAACAAATGTGTGCCTTGTGTGATTTATAGGTCAAATAAGTGTCGAGCGGGAATGGTCATGCTGTTTACAACGGTTCTTTGGACATTTCAAGTCGTAAAATTTACAATCAGCTATTTTATATTTACACCTATGGGGGACATTCTTATCTACCGTCAAGACAGAAGGTTAATAGACAACCTATTGAAGCTTTTAGCAAAACAGTTACAAAACAAAACATAATAATTAACTAAACAGCAACAATAAGAGGAATATTATAAAAGCAAATGGAAATATGGTTTTGTAGAAAATACCAATACCAACAATCATCTAAATCAAATGACTTGTTCCATCTGGGAAAATGACAGGCTTACATTTTTAGTTAAGATCTGCCTCATGTTAACAAACTGCTATAAAATTAGATTTATGACATTTTTGGAGAATTAGACTTCTTTTAATAGAGTTTTTATTGTCTGAATAAGAAACAATCATCTTATAATATTCTAACCATTGTTAAAATGTAGCTTTCAGACACTTTTAATCTATGACTAAGTGTATGCGGTATATTTCTATACTTCTAATGCTTGTCATACACACAGACAAAGTTTGTTAGGAAAAATACTAAATGTTAAGTTATTATTTACTTCTGCTTTTGCTGAAAATATTTATTCTCAGCTTAACATAACATCAATCAAAATAAATGTTCTTGCTGGTGATCCATGGAAGAAATCAAGTCATACAAGTTTGAAATTACATTAACGGGAGTATTGTATTACATTAGATCAACATCGTTTTGATAATACCCCCACACACACACACTAGTCAACACTGTCCACCTTTTAATTGTTATAAGTGAGTTTTACTTTGGTGTTTGTGTCAAAATCAAATAACTTTTACAAAACTAAATATCTGAAGCATATTTAGATAACAAAAAAAAGCATGACATCTCTATTTAAACATTTTATTAAAAAAAAAAAGATTCTAACAAACAAAGCTACAACGCTTCCATTGACATTAATGCACACAGAGCTCAATTCAAATCACAATTAAATATGAACCGTGGTCACAAAAATACACTTATTAGTAACATTATAAATGTTCTCTAACTCTTCTTTTGAAATATGTTTTAAAGTGTCTGGTGTTGCATGTCTAAGTACAGACAACATTCAATCTCTGATCTTGGGAAAAATGCAAAAAAAAAAAAAAGTCACCAGACTGAAACTGCAATGGTAATTATTTTTCAAATGGCTCATAAATATGTTTAGGGTTCACAAAGGAAACTTGAAATCATGTCTTTGAGAACCAACACAAATTAGTCCTTATCTTCAGAGACCCCTTACTGAGACCACACTAAAAATATCTGTTAATTAAGCGTTTCCATTTTTTTGTAATTCATAGGTCTTAACGGTTTATTTATGGTTGTGAATTGCATTAAGGGACATTGATCTCTGTTTTGTCGACTTTTGATGTTAAAACTTCAACTGTACAATTTAACAGTGGCATTTATTGACATTTTAGTAGTTTGAAATAATATAACGTATAAGAAACAATATAGCAATTAAGAAACAATATGGCAGTTTCTTACTAGGTTTTTGTACTGTAATATACAACACTAACCCTGAGAGTACATCACTTTTAGCTAATAAAAATGTTAATAAAAGTCACTTTTTCAAACATTTTAAGGTTAAAAGTTGTTGGAAGAAAGATCAAGATCCCATAATGAAATTCAAATTAAATAAACGGTAAAATAATCCGATCTTAAAAAACAGAAAACTGCTAATTTACTGATATTTTACAGTGCACCCTGCTGTGCTTATTAATTCTGGTAATACAACTAAACATAAATCTAAATAAAGCAAACACATTCACAAAACTTTCCATAATATTCTATCATTTTCATCTATATAACATCTATACAGAATAAATATTCAAACATTTGATGGCAAAATTAATACTATTTGGTTATGTATCTCCATCTGTGCAACAAAGGAAACATTTAGAAATACTCTCTTTATTCTTAAGAAATCGCATATTTAAATCAGTAATTCTCAACCAGGACTCTTGGGCTGACTTAAAAATATTGAAATTAGTTAATTATTAATGTATTCAAATGTAAATCGAATCCAACTTCAAATGTTGCAATACATCAAATCAAGATGTAACCTGAAATCCTAATTCTTTATAATTTACCTAAATAACTACTGATTTTATAGAGGATTCAGTTCTGGAATACAGAACAATAACTTTCTGCATTAATATATTTTAGAAAGTAATGATAAAAGAAGCTGTGTTATTGTAACCCTGCTTGTCCACCCAACCCGCTCTGAGCTGGGATCGAATCAGCAACTTTCCGCATAGAAGTCGGTTGCTCTAACAAGGAGGCTAAAGACCATGACCCCTAGCGTCTGTCGCCAGAGCACCTTTAGAGGTTTACCTGCACAGCACTTCACTAACTGGCCTCCATTACTCTATAATTGTAGTAGAAATATCCAATGTGTATTTAAGGGGACGGGGGATGGGTTGAATGATGAGGGGCTGTTAAGCCAAAGAAGTTGAAAACAACTGATTTAAATCAATAAATAGCTGATATATAAATATTTGACATCTCAGTAAAGCCTCTATACACGAGTGAAACCTTTCTGCAGGAGTCACATGTCAATTATACAATACATGGACGTTGTATTATATGGGGTTGTAACCTAAACTGTAATCCCTGAAGTCCTCCTTTCACTATCTTGTCCACACACACTACAAAAACTCAGTTTTGCATGTTTGTGTTCAGTCGTCACTATTTTACATTTCTTTTAAAAGTTACATTATGGCTTATTTTCAGGCACAGAATCATCATATTCCAGTCAGGCTGCGTTTCATATGGTTTCAGGGACTTTATAAGCATGACTGGACTGAAGCATTCACTTTATAACACAATCAATACAACTGAGTAGTTTGATGTGGAGTTTTGGACCATACCCTGCGTTTTAACGAATCGCACATGTAGGGGTCTGTTCTTCATACCTTGCTTAAACAATCCAGCAGATCCTGGATCTTTTAACCGACTGATCTGATCCGACTGACTGATCTCTGGCTAATTTTTATCCTCAAACATGTTTGCAAATCATTTAAAAAAATTCAAAGATCAACTGATCGGAGATTACTGTGTGTTCAGGTTTGTTGTAAAGGACAGATCTATCCATCCCAGAAATGATCATCTGTGTAGTGATTGGCTGGTGGCAAGACAACAGGATTATGACATCATCTGATTAAGATTCAATTATGTAAGCAAAAGGACATAAAATATGTAGTAAATGAAACTGTTTGTGAAATGATACGCAACGGCTTTCCACATTTGTTTTTATAGGCTGTTTGCACAGGCTTTACAATTTATTTAGTTTTGCCTTTAGACTGGATTTTCTATGTGACAGTACTTAAGTTTCTTAATCCAGCGGCTTTTAAAATAAATTATCCATAAAAATCTCTTGCTTCTGCCCTGCATTTGCATGAAATTATATAATTTATTCTCAAAAAAATAATAAGTCAAATCTAACTTCTAAAACAAAAACAATTAAAACAATCTCAGACATTGCACTAAAGCTGCGGCTGTTGCTTTTAAAGTTTGCTTTTGTATCTAAAAGCCCATTGGTATATTAAAAGTATATATTAGTGTACAAAGTGTCCATATCAATCACTAAAAAGTGCAAATATGTTCTCTTTAAACCTCTGGAAAAAGGCACTGCTCCAGCTTCCAACACAATTTTTGTACCTTTATTTCAAAATGTTGATTACAAATTAGTTTTTTAAAATATATAAATTTAAAAATTCTGATATCTAATTTAAAAAAATATTTTACAATACTGTTATTCTACCTTATTTAATAAAGTACTCTTGTAAGAAAATATCAGCAGTTCGCACATGCTTTTAGTGCCACCTTCGTTTAAAAATACACAATCTAATCTGTTTACTACTCTGGGTAGTTTTGTGCTTACACGCCTGTTGTTACGACAACAACCCCTGAATGAATTTTGAAGGACAATACTATTGTGGATCATTTCAAATCGTCAATAATTAAATCCAGCCAAATGAGCAATTCACATACGAAGAACAGACCCCCAGACCAAGCAGTTTACGATTCTAATACTGAAGCAAACACAAAGACCAAATATATCATAAATAGTCTAACAGCATCTTTAGATTCCCATCAGTGAGCTCAAGTTTGGCACCACCTCTTATTAACTCAGTCACAATTTTTATGAGAAGCACCAAGGCAGTTCTGTGATTCAACCTCTGAAACATTCAGGAAAAACAACATTTTTGTTAGTTTGAGAAGTGAAAAGTCGCAGGACGAGTGTCGCAAGAAATTTTAGCACATTATCTGAATGTTACGCATCTCAAATCTGTCAATTTTAAATCTTTTGGACATAAGCTTATCTTAAAAGGCTGCTTTTTTACTGTTGGCTATGGTGTTAGAGATTCTTTACAAACATAATAGTGTGACAACCACAAAATATACACAAACACTACACACTAAACGAGTATAAAACACTATACAAGAAAACTATTTTCAAACAGATTACACAAATCCAGGTGAGCCACCTGTGAAGTAAACAAAGCAGATGCACAAAATGTACACCTGTTCATGAATCTGTTGTGCTGCTCAAGTATTTTTGTTCACATCGACACCTTTTAGATTTTACGCTCATTTCTGGGTAAATTTCTACATCAGGTGTGTCTGGTGACATGTGCTAAGAAAATGATGCTGATTGTGATCTCTTAATGGGACAGTTCACCCAAAAATGACAATTCTGTCATCACTTACTCACCCTTCATTTATTCAAAACCTGTTCCAGTTTTGAATACAAAAGAAGATAACCACTGACTTCCATAACCACTGACTTCCATTATGTTTGTTTTTCCTACCATGAAGGTCAATGGTTACAGGCTTTGAGCTTTCTTCAGAAAATCTTCTTTATCGTTTAACAGGATTACAGAACTCAAAGATTTGAAACCACTTAAGGGTGAATAAATGGAAAGTACATTTTCATTTTAGGTGTCTTATCCCTTTATAACATATAATAGGATGTAAAGGATATAATTTTTCAGTAAAAAGACAGAAATCTCTCAGATTTCATTAAAAATATCTTAACTTGAGTTCCAAATATGAACATTTCCTTTGAGTTTGGATTGACAAAAGGCTGAAGTAAATGACAGTTTTCATTTAGGGGTAAACAAACTTAGTTAAGGCCAATTTACACTGCACTGACAGACAGAAACCAACACAGACAATACCCCAAATTACACTGCATCACTTCTCAAACATTCCACGATCCAACAAGTGCCAACTAACACCTTCAAAAGCAACACGCTCCCCTTTTCCACCAAAGCAGTTTAAGTGCTTCTTTAGAGCCAGAGCCTAGTTAAAGTTAGTTTTTGTTTCTTTACATTCAAAGCACCAGTTCTAAACCAGAAATAATGGTTAATTAGCAGCATCAAAACATTACAGAGCTAATAGCAATAACCGTTTACATCAGGAACAGAAGCCGAAGTTACCCTACCAGTGTTTACCAACCACACAAACACAATCTTTAGAAAACCACTGCTCCCTCAACACCAAATTAGCATGGTCGCTATCTGCTAGTGAAGAGTAAGTTGGCCTTTAGAGGAATATTTCTAAAATCTGAAAACCTGATATGATCTGTATATTTGCGACTGACCAGTTATATGAGACTCTTCCAGCAAAGCTACTCAAGTTTTCATGTGGGCCGTGTGTTACGCCTGTTGAAGTCGGTATGTAGAGGCCTTGTCTGGAGGATTTCTGCTGCGTCTCTTCATTCTGGATGCTGGAGCAGGGATGCGACTGCCTCCTCCCAGCCCTCTAGCCTTAGACTCAGAAATGACCATTGTTGTTTTACCTCCAGCTGTGTTTACTGACTTTCCTGAGAGCAAAACATATGAGAAATGCAAACACAAAGCACTTAAAGGCATTAATTGGTCAGGCACACAAAGTAAACACTATTGAATTTTACAAGAATATAAATATAATGTGTATTGGTAGGATGGGGCATTGCGGGATGATTTGGAGTCCATAGGGGGCTTTGTGGGGCAGAAGGGGCTAATAAGGGGACAGTGTGGGGTTGTAAAGGTCTCATAAAGGCTATAAGAGATGAATGATCACCTTGTGCATATGAGTAAGTGCTAGGCTGTATCGCTCTCCTCCGTGAGTTGTGTTTACAGCCCTCTGGTCCCATGAGGTGAGACTTCCAGCCCTGCACACACAACACATGCACTGTTTTGCTGCTCTATGAGGAACATGTGTGAGAGAAGGAGTTTAACACTCATTTTAATGCTGGGGTCAATCCATTTCAAATACAGAGTTGTTTTATGCTTGATTTCAAGCAAATATTCTTATATTATAAACATACACTGTAAAACCCAAAAAGTTAAGGTAACGCAAACCATTTAAAACAAACCTTTTTTGAAAAAAGTTCAAAAACTAATCCTAATGTGTACAGTGAACTTAATCCATTTGAGTAAATGAATCAATTTGAGCACAGCAAAACCTAATAAACGAAGAGAACTAAAACCACTGTAAGTAGTACTGTAAAACCAAATAAGTTAAGGCAACTCAAACCGTTCGAGAAGATCGATTGCAACAAACCATTTGAGTTAAAACGTAATCTATAGTATTTGAGTACAGTGAACTTACTCCATTTAAGTTGAAGTAATGAGGTACTTAAATAACTCATTACCTTTAACACTGAGTTCAAAACTTGTTTCAAATGAGAAGAATTAATGTCCAGCAAATTGAGTTACCTACACAAATTTAATTTGATAAATCTGACTGTTGGGTTTTACAGTATACTATATGGATATTTGAAACGTGTTGTATAATATCTATTGATTTCATGCTGAATCAAAGAAGCACCAACAATGTCTTTACAGCTATTTTCAGAATGTACGCATGTAAACTAAGAACTCTAAAAAGTCAAAAATGTATGTAATGTTCAGTGTATTCCCTGTATCATTCCCTGCTCATATTAAGTTCAATGATTAAAATGTTTTTGTTGTTAACTGAAAAAGTGCTAAATGAAAATTGTATTTAATAAAATGAAAATATTAGATTAATATTTTATGAGAACAAATTTCAAATGCTTTTATATTCTACAATAACAAAAATACACACTCACATTATATACAACACATATTACTTATAATATAAAGGTAAACAGAAATACAAAAAAATTATAAAAATGCCCAAAAAAGTATTAAAAAAAGACCAATAAAAGTAACAATAACATATAAATTTTACTAAAGTAAAAAGGGTTATATTTCATTTGCACTTAAAACTACTATTTTGTTACTTGAAATAAAATAAAATGTAAATATATAAAATAAAACAAAAAATATATAAAATGATGTAGAGTATTTTTTATTTATTTTTTTATTTACTTTTTGTGGCTGTAAATGCATTAGGTTCACTAAGCAATCTCTAAGCAATCTGGTCAAATACATTTTATAAAGTATATCTTAAAAATAATTATTAATAAAAAAAATATATATATTTAAAAATGTTTTATTGTGTTTTACACATAAAAAGAAATATAAAAAAAGCAGCCTTACATTTAATCTTGACAAATAATGACTATAAGTATGAATTGAATGTAAAGTGTGTGTATGTGCTTTTGTAACATATTAGGACACAAATCTGTATAATGACATGGGTATGACACAGGTATTACAAAAAGGAGGTGAAATACGAGGACATTGGTGACGGCCTCATTACTCAAAAAGCTTTTAAATCGCAAAGAATGAGTAAAGTTGTACACAGTCTCCTGTGATGATTGGGTTTAGGGGTAGGGTGGGGTAAGAGCAATACAATATAGGGTTTTTTGAACAGTATAAAATGAATAGAAATCTATGTAACATATTCAGTTTTCACAAAAACAAACATGTGTGTGCGCGCGTGTGTGTGAATATGAGTGATCTCACCTCCTCCCCTGATGTGAAGTTTTCATGACACAGAGGACAGTGGTTGCAATTTTCATCAGAAGATGGGGCTGACAAAACAAAAAAATCATCATTAAACAAATAATGTTATATACAAATAACATGGTACAAATAGTGCTATATATTGCTTTTCTAGAGACTTATAGCCCCTCATCCATCACTAAATATTTAAAAGTTGGCTAGTGATTTTAATTGGGAAGTAGATGATGATATAAGGTTTAAAAGATCTTACGCATTTTACATGAGAATAATTTTCTTAAGAAAACGTGGTCATCTGTATGTAAAGAATCCTTGTTGTTATTGTAAGAAAATGAAAATAGCAGGGAAATACAAAAGGGTGTGTGTTTCAAAAAGAAGGATGTGACAGGAGAAAATATAACCTAATATGTATTGCATATTGACATAAATGTGCAAAGCAGAAAAGATAAAAATGACATTCTAATAAGGACAAGTTATATATGTCAGGACTGCACCAAAATGA
Source organism: Danio rerio (assembly GCF_052040795.2). Lineage (NCBI taxonomy): Eukaryota > Metazoa > Chordata > Actinopteri > Cypriniformes > Danionidae > Danio > Danio rerio. The sequence continues at coordinate 24,271,542 of NC_141028.1, forward strand.
AAAGTCTGGGCCAAAATCAAAGCCAACATTTGTGGATATACTTAAAAACCGAAACCAAAAATCCTTTGTTATAATTATTTATTATTTTCTTATATAAAGTAATATTGTAAGACTTTTACCTCAATTTAAATTATATTGATAAAAAAAAAAAAACACACGCTTATAAAACAACCACATTATTTTGATGGTAAAACTACAGAGAGGCATTGTTTTACAAGTGTTTACAAGTTTATACTACTTCTATCAGCACATTATTTGAGCAGACTTTGCTCTTCTGGTAAGCATGTGCTTTGTCACTTGTCATTGTACATGTCACTATGAAAGCCGAGTCACACTGCGCAATAACTACGGCTAAATAGAGAGTGAAACAAGCATCCTGAACACCGCTGTGCATTGTGGCGCAGCATCTTTCAACTGAAACCCAAAGTGCCAATTTTAGTTAAGGTGCAAGTTTTTGAGAATGTGTTAACATTATGCCAACATTAGCACCAAGTATGGTGAAGTAAAAACTCAGCTCAACCCCACAATGGAGACTCACGATTGCAAGCAGTGCTCTGAGCATGTTCCGTTAGCTTATCTCGCATGAGGGCTTCAGAGCAGAGGGGACACTGGGAGAAATCTGTCCTCCGCTCACACTCTGTCAGCAAGTGCTCTGTCAAACTCGCAATCTCAACCACCTGACAAACACAGACACAGACACACACACATGTACGTAATACAATAACACACTTTCCAAAGCAATTCAACCAATACAAAATATTAAGGGGATACTTCACCCAAAAAATCATTAGAAGCTAAAAAACACAAATAGAAGATATTTTGAAAAATGTTAGAAAATTAGTACTAGTATACATAGTAGGCATACAAAACTACTATGAAAAGAAACTGGACTACTATCATTGGAAACTGGTCTCAACATTCTTCAAAATATCTACTTTTATGTGCAATGGATAAAAGAAACTTAAACACATTTGGAACAACTTGAGGGTACGGATTTAATTATCGGGTGAACTATCCCTGAAAGAATTATGAGTGAGTATATATGTTTGTACTTGAATATATTGTGTTTAATGAAAACACATCAGTATTAAGCCATGGCCATTACATTATACAATGGCTTATAAAGACACTTCCTGTGTTCACATAAACCAAAAGGGTTGAAGACAAATAAATTTGGGTTGGGTTTAGGAATAGGTGTAGGTGTAGGTTAAGGAGAGAGTACAGTTTGTACAGTATAAAATCATTAAGACTATGCAGAGTGCCTGTAATCCACATATGTATGTGTGCGAGTGTGTACCTGTCTGCATTGAAGACAGCGCTGGAGCATTGGACAGTGTTTCCAGTAGTGCAGGTCGAGTCCATCCTCAGTGAAAGACTCATCTCTCTCCCCACAGAAAATACACAGACTACACACACACAACACCATAATCATCATTAACTCTGAGATTTCATTTCACCTTTATCGTGCTATCAAGACTTTTTCCCAGCAGTACAATGACAAACTGATTAAATGAGTGCCCATTAGCCTAGCGCATTACCCTATCATTTTTCAAATGCATTGTTGAGATTATATTGGCAAATTTGAACAGCTAGACAAGATAAAACCCTTGACATTTGCAAAATGACTGAGTCATTGAAGATTCCACTGACTGGAAAAACTGCTAAATTGAGAATCAATGAGGAAGACACATACTTGTCTAAATAGTTTACAGCAGATGATTGACTGGCTTTTACATCACCAGAGACAGACTGGTTTACCTTCTTTGCACCTGCTGAAACAAAGAAACATAATTAATTTGAATGTATACGCTATACATGTAATTAACATGTACAGGCGGTACTTTGGCAAAAAAAATTATGACATTAACAGTTCATGAGGTTTATTTAAAACAAAATATGTTGTCAGACAAAGGAATTGTTTTCGATCATTGTAATCTTTCATTTGATAAAAACCTGCCAACAGATACTTGAAGGTCAAAACAAAAGCCTGAAGAACAACATTTCTTGACAAGTAGCATGGTATGAATTGCAACTCCTGCTGCAACTGAATAGTGATTTCTATTTTAAATTTATCTTTACCAAATCAATTCACAAAAACAATTACATTTAACACTGAATATGATACCAGTACAACACCTGATTTGGTTGCCTTCTCTGTTTTTTTCTCAGGTACTTTGGTATTATCCTTCCCTTTCTCCTAAAAAAACAGATTCAAATCTTAAATGCATTTCGGAGTTAAATTAAAAGTTATCTCTACAGTCATCTCAGTACTGCACAGCACATCCAATTCTCCAAATGACCTTTCATATATGAAAATGTCATGTTAACAATAAAGAAGACCATTTAGCTTCAGCCTTAAAAAGACAATTAAACAAAAAACTGATTAATTCAACTTTGAATAAAAAACTTCTTAAGACAGATCTTTTTAGCAAAGGATTTAATTTGGGACTATCACTGTCACTTTTATGCAATTTATAATCTTTTGGTTATTTATTGATTTATTGTAGTGTGACTTTTGGCTTGTTGCAGAGATTTTATACGTTCTTATTTGATTTTATTTGTTGTTGTAGGTCTTGTAGCACTTTGAGATTAAGAAAAGCACATCTCAAATATAATTAATCATTAACATAATTTGTGTCACGGTGGTGCATTGAGTAGCACGATTGCCTCACAGCAAGAAGGTCGCTGGTTCGAGTCTCAGTTGAGTCAGTTGGCAATTCTGTGTGGAGTTTGCATGTTCTCCCCGTGTCCGTGTGGGTTTTCATGGGGGCTCTGGTTTCCCCCACAAGATCAAAGACATGCGCTGTAGGGGAATTAGGTAAGCTAAATTGTCCATAGTGTATGTGTGTGAATGAATGTTTCTCAGTGATGGGTTGCAGCTTGAAGGGCATCATATGCTGGATAAGTTGGCGGTTCATTCTGCTGTGGTGACCCCAGTTTAATAAAGGGACTAAGTCGAAAACTGAATGAATGAATGAATGGATATTATTGTTTAACCTACACTGATCTCCTTCAGCACTGCAAGCTGCTCCTGTAAGCTCCTTATTTCCTCTTTCTCCCTCTCACCTTCGTCTCGTTCTGCTCCCTTTTTTGACTTCTGAAATGAAAGTGAGACTCTTAAAACTGAAAACATTCTTTTTAGCCCACACATTAATATTTCAAGCATGTCAATTATGAAGCTCAAAGATAAGGACGCTATTAAGACCAGTTTACCTGTGTGTTAATGGTTGTTCCGTCTAACTTTGCAAGCGAGTCAAAAAGGTTCTTGTAGAGGACGTTTTTACGTGTGCTGGAGTCATCAGGTGGCAGATAATTCAGAACTGGTTTACCATGAAGACGGTACACAGTCTGGATGAGTCTCATGGAAAGTTCCCTCACAGAGGCAGAGCTGTGCTCCAATCCACCTGTCAGAAACTAACACACATCACACACAAATGACTTATTTAAAAAGCCATTGGACAGTATAGAAAGCTATTCATAACAAAAGGCCAGAACATTTTTGAAAGTTTAAGAGAAATAATACTTTTATTCACCAAGGATGCATTAAATTAATTCAAAGTTCCATGTTTTAGACAAAACATTTAAATTCACCAAAAAACTTATGTATGAGAGCTCCCATAAAAATATTACAGGGATAGTTGACTTCTGTCATCATTTACTACCTCACCACTTGTTCCAAACCTGTTTGAGTTTCTTTCTCCTGTTAAACAAAAGATCTTTTGAAGAATATTGGTAACCAGTAGCCTTTGACTTCATAGTATTTTTACTACCATAGACGTCAGCGGCTTTTAGTTTCCAACATTTTTCGAAATAGCTTTTGTGTTATACTCAAAGGACTGGAAATACTTGAATGAGCAAATGGGTCTAAAATTGACATTTTTGGGTGAGCTATGCCTTTAATTGTTTTCAACAATAATAATTATAGGAAACAGCTTTTAAGCACTTCTTTTTTTTCTAAAGAATCAAGTGAAACGAAAATTCAGCTTGTTCATAACAGGAATAAAATTACTCTGATAAATATTTTAAAACAGTAAATAAATAGCATTTACTATTTTAAAATACATTCCAAAGCAATTTATTGTAATAATAGTACATAATACTTCTGTTTTTACAGTAATTTTGATTAAATGAATGCAGCCAAAGTGAGTATAGCAGATCTTTAAAAAAAAACAAAAAAAAAAAAAGTATAAACCTTTGAACAGCAGTGAATACCTATAGTAGCCTAAACATATATATTAATAATAATAGTAAATTCCATATTTCTAATAAACAAATATGATTTTTATGCTTCATTTACAATATGTAAAACAATGACTTTATATAAACTCTATGACTATATTAAAAATATTTGTGTCTCACTTTCCTCTCTCCCCTTCCCCATACACAGATCCCATTCATGTGCCCCCAGGCTCTGGATCTTTCATTTTAATTACAGGAAACCCAATCGCCTCTCGCTGTGCCCTGAAGCCAATCTCATCTCCCGGGAAACCAGCATGCGAAAGGCATTTAGCAGCCATCCCTGCATGTAACCTACAGCAACCATTGAGTAGGGGATCGTCAATGAAAATGCTCAAAATAAAAGAGTGACCCAATAAATATGAGGAACTCTGAGGGGTGACCAAACTCGGTCCAGGAAGGCCGGTGTCCTGCATATTTTAGTTCCAGCCCCAATTTAACACACCTAAACCAGCTAATCAAGCTCTTTCTAGGATTACTAGACTTCCAGGCAGGTGTGTTGGAGGAAATTGGAGCTAAACTATTAAAGACACCGGCCCTCCAGGACCGAGTTCGGACACTCCTGTTAAAGAATGATGAATGAATAAAAGCGTTTTAAATAAATAAACAAAATCCACCTGTCGTTTATGTACTTTTGGAAACCTGTATAACTTGTATGTCTAGGAAAAAATTGAGATGGCTTTTATCTATACAAGAAAAGTATTATCAAATATGTAAAAAAGTTTTTATTGAAACCCACTGGTCCTACTGCACCCAACCCGGTCTGAGCTGGGATCAATCTGGCAATTCTTTGTATGAGGGTTAATTGCTCTAACAAGCAGGCTAAAGACCACGGCCTCTAGCATCTTTCGCTAGAGTAACTTTAGAGATCAGAGAAGTGAAGTTTACTTGCATAGCACTTTGCTAGCTGGCCTCCGCTACACATTTTTCAATAGTTATTGAAAATATTTAAATATTATCAATATATCCAACCAAACCATGTAGAGGAAAATATGACCTCAGGCCTTTAGAAAGACCTGACATACAAAATAAGCAAAAGCTGTTGTTTTATTACAAGTCCATTTGGATTTCAGACTCAAAGCTCAGATTGTGTTGAGCATCCCTGTGAAATTTCACAGTCTCTGTAGCATTTGTGTCACTAGTTTGCATTGCAAACACACTTCATGCTTCACAGATGCTTACAGAAAAAACAAAAACAGAATTTCTGCAACTGAGAAAAAATAGGGAAGTATAACAACATCATGAGTGCTGAGACTTACGAATGCCTTTCATTAACTGTGCCATGGATATGAAGCTGGCTGTCAGAGCAGACTTGTGTCATTTCGTAGAAACTAATAGTAACAGACATTACGTAGAATTGACTACACCCACTCCGTCATACAAAGGCCACTTTGTGTACAGTCTAATGAAGCCCTAAAGAACCTATATGATACCTCTGAGAATTAAATTAACCTTCAGCTCTCAAAAAGGTTAAACTGGTGATTTTTTTGGCCACAAAAAAGTATTTGCGTGGTCTTAGAGGTTAAAGCACAATTTAGGTTTGTACCATTTACAAACACTGAAAGGGAAAGTTCGCCCAAAACTGAAAAATCTGTCATCATTTACTCACCTGTTACTAGTTCCAAACCTGTTTGAGTTAATTTTTCTGTTGAACACAAAGAGATATTTTGAAGAAAGATGGAAGCATGTAACCACTGACTTGTATTTGTTTTTGCTATGGAAGTCAATGGTTGTAGGTTTCCAGCTTTCTTCAAAATATCTTCTTTTGTGTTCAACAGAAGAAAAACACATAAAGGTTTGTAACCACTTGAAGGTGAGTAAATACGGAGTACACCTTCATTTTTGGGTGAACTATCCCTTAAACGTAACTCAATGGCAGTCAGTGCTTGTGTGGTCTCTTAGTCTACTTTGTGTCTCTTGTGTTGAACAAATAAAAAAAAATTCAGTTTGGGCTACTGTAGCTTAAAAATCTTTTAGAAACTTCAAGTCCACATCATGACTAAACAGAGGGCCACTGAGCTGAGCTGACACCCAGTGAGATCATCTTAGGAAAAAGTGAAAGTTAGGCCAATACCCGCATGATGCTGTCAAGGGTGAAGCCAGAGTCCTTGGTGCCCAGCTGTTCTAGAAGCTTCTCAATCAGTTCCAGTCTGCTCAGTGCCTGTCTAGCGGGCACACTGCTCTGCATGGGTCTGACCAGCTCCACAGGAACCATCTGGAGCGCTCTTACCTCCTTAAACAAGGCCATTTCCTGCAAACAAATCCACAAGCTAGCATTAGACAAAGACAAAGAACATGTTTTTAAAGCGATAGTTCAACCAAAAATAAAAAATCTATTTATTCACCCTCAAGTGAATCCAAACCTTTATGGGTTACCATTTTCTGATGAACACAAAAGAAAATCTTATGCAAAATGTTATAAACCTGTAACCACTGACTTTCTTAGTAGAAAAACTAAATAATTTAAGTTAAATGGGTACTGGTTTCCAACATTTTTCAAAATATCTTCTTTTGTGTTCAACAGAAAAAAAGAAAGTCAAAAAGGTTTGGAATGTTTTTTTTTTTTAAATATTAATACTTTTTTTGTTTATTGCCACAACAGCAACTTATGGCTCATATCTCATAAAAAAGGCAGTACAGAGAAACAAATACTACATAACAGCAACAACTTCATATATCAGTAAAAAACAGAAAGAAAAAAGAATACTTAAAATTTTACATTAAAAACATTCAGTCCTTCATCTTCTTTTCGGCTTAGTCCCTTTATTAATCAGGGGTCGCCACAGCAGAATGAACCGCCAACTAATCAGTATATGTTTTTACGCAGCAGATGCCCTTCCAGCCGCAACCCAATACTAGGACGACTGTTGGGGAAAATGGAGCATCCAAAGGAAACCTACACAAACACGGGGAGAACATGCAAACTCTACACAGAAATGACAACTGACCCAGCCGAGGCTCGAACCAGCAACCCTCTTGCTGTGAGGTGATCATGCTTTAAAACATTCAATTAAAATTTTCACTTTGATATGTGATAAAAGTTAAATTCATCCTGGAACGACATTTTTAGAAACTTCCATCAAAGTTCCCGTCAGTATAAAATCTAGTAGTGTTTAAAATTTAGCATTCTAACAAAACATTTTTACAAATGAGTCAACCTAAAGTGACCAGTTTGGCATTTAATATAAACAATTTAGTCTTGATCTAGTCTCTTATATAATTTAGTCTCAAAATTAACATTTGAAAAGTGTGTTTTATTCATGCTCTGGTTGATCTCTAGCTGTTTATTATATATAAAGCCATTCCATTTCTCGTATATGCACAAAATAATTATAGATTTATAAGGAGGAAGAAATTAAACATTCTGTCACTCTCATCTGCCAATTCATTACCAGAAAGTCTCATAGGACCTGGAATCCAGCAGAAAACAATGTTGAACTGTCATTTTCTTTCTTATCATGGTAATTTATGGGGTGCTTGAATACAAGATTTGAAGTATGCAACAATATTAATAATTAATATAACTTTTAATATATAATATTTCAATTCATATTTCCCAGCAGTTCTCTTGCTGGGGGATGTTGTATGTTTGTGTTCAAATATTCTGGTTCGTGCTGCTGGTTGTCCCAATAAAATTAATGGGCTTTCAAACTAAAAATAGCCACTGAATTACTGACCAGAAAAAAGAAATGCAGACAAAATTAGATTAAAGAATCAGAAAGTGAATAGATTTATTTCTCACATCATATAGCACAGGAAAATTGCTCATGCTATTATTAACTTGTCCACCTTGCCTACACTGAATACAGGACAAAAAAAAGTATCATATACTGCAAAAATGCTACTTTGTTTCAGCATATATTTTGTGGGTCCAATATGAACAAACCTAATCGTTGGATTACATTATATAATTATTTATTTTAACTTTACATTTAATTTTATATTTAACTGATAGATGCATTAGTCCATTTAAATTTCAGTTTAGATATCTTTTCTACATTATTGCTCATTTCTATAAAGTTATTTTATAATTGTTGTGTCAGACACACATTTAAACTGTACACATCACATTAAAACGACAACTCAAAACTGTGGACGCCCATTGAATCACACAATAAAGGCAATATTCCAAGACAGTAATGGACAAATGTGTATTGGTTGGCAGAGATGTAAAGGATAATGTGGTGTTGATGGCTCTGTAACATGTTAAGGTCTTGGCATTAGTGTTTGACTTTAAATTGTTCACAGCAAGGTGTGGCTTTTGACAAGAAGTATGAGTCACATATCTTTTTGAACATGAGGGCAAAAATACAATGATGTCTTCTTACACAATGGTGACAGACAGACAACCTGTACCAACATCAGTCAATCAAAAAAAAAAAATTAAATAAATCTGTCTGAAAGAGATGTGGTTCATTTCATCACCCAGCAAATTTGAGAGGACATTTTGTACCTGGTGTGGTTATAGAATGATGGTTTAAAAAAAAAGTTGAGTAAACAGTTTATAATACAAATGGAAATAATTGTGATCGGTGATTTCAGAATATACTAACAATCCCTCATGACAGAAATGTAATAAATATGAATATTATTTTGTAACCTTAATGGATAGTTCATGCCATATTCAAATGTACAAGGTTTTTACTCTCCCTTAAGTGGTTCCAAGCATTATCCTGAAGAAGCTGAAAACTGGTAACTTTTAACTTCCTTAGTAGGAAAAACGAATGCTATGAAAGTCAATGGTTACAGGTTTTCAGCTTTCCTCAAAATAGCTTATTTTGTGTTAAATAGAAGAACTAAAACATTAAATAAGAGTGAGTACAATATGATAACATTTTTATTTTTGGGTAAATGATCCCTTTAAATGTGGTAATATTCGAATAATAAAGTAATTGCAGATGTTAATGAGTAAATAAAACACATTCAGCTTCACAGGTAAGTAAAACATCCTCATCCCTATCAGATAGAAATTGCTGATTGTTTGAAGATGAAGTTCTACAGAACTGCCAACCAAACATGTCAGTCCATTCGAGACTGCTTTCTACATATATTGTACTTGTGATATACAATCTAAAAGCCTACTGCAGGTTGTAACTCTGGTAACTTTTTATCTGTATACATGTTGACAATAATATGCTAATTCAATTCAAATTCGCAGTTATAGTGGAGCTATAGCAGGTTTTTACATTCAATTTGCAGAAGTAATCTGGAGTTTTTATGTATACATAATCAAATGTGTAATTAGATAGTTCAATGACTAGAAACGTACAGTTTAGCTACATAGAGGAAGAATGTAGTCCAATTAATGAGTAAATACTGCTTGCTGCCATACCTATCCAACATAGCAAAATAGTATGATTTTAACAAAAGCACTTTATGGCATTTGTCAAATTATGTCTTTAGTTCAGCAAAAACCTTTTAAGCATTTTTATTTCAGAGACTGATAAAGTGGTGGTAAAAATATTCAACACATCATGTTTTTTTCCTGGGAATATTATTTCCAAAGGACCTGTTCACATGTTATTGAACCAGATTTTGGTAAAAACCCAAACAATACAAACATAAAAATATAACAAAAAAATGTTTGCGTGTAATAACAATGGAATGACACACTGATCTACTGAAATGTATTAAATATATTATATAAAAGGCTTTTTTGGTGATATCAGCACCCCAGTGCGGTAAAGTTAAAGATGACTCTCATGTTGAGAATGAGGTCTCCGGTGTGATTTTTTTCACAGACTTCAACAAAGTGTAGAAATCTTGATGGTTCTGTGGGTTTCATTTATCCAAATTGATCTTTGTTTTGTATTTTCTATTGGATTCAAGTCAGGTGATCCTCTGGGCCATTCTACAGCTTGATTTTCTCTGAAAGCATTTGAGAGTTTCATTGCCCGTGTTTTGGATCATTATCTTGCTGAAACGTCCATCGTAGTTTCATCTTCGTTATCCTGATAATGTAGATGTTGGACTGAAGCAGATATTATTAGTTTAAAATGACGAAGGACAGAGAATTGCTGAATAACTTCAGAGAGATTTCTGCTGTTGTCTGTGCTTTCACTGCCTTTCTACACCTCCCTTTCTTCATGTGTTCAATGCTTATTTCCTGTGTCCTTTTATTTTATTACACAACTTAATTTGTAAAATAATTATGTTTGTTTTCTTTTCATATATGTAATTCTTTGGTTGTCATCAACATCTGATGACAATTTCACGTAAACAGCATCTTTATAAATATGTTTTCTGAGAAATATGTTGGCGTTTTGAATACTTATTTCCCCCACTGTGTGTCAATGTATTTAAGAAGTACAGTAGAATGAAGGAGATTCAAAGATAATAAACACAGATCTTCAAGAGCCAAGCATACCTGTTATACCCGTTTATGTAAATCCAGTTGATGATAATGGCTCAGTGAAATGAGGGAATCTCACAGCAGGGTTACATTAAAGCTCATCATTCATGCATACAGAAAACCACAAATACTGTACATCTGAAAGCTCCGGGCCATAAATGTACACAATGCCTTCAAAAGAATTCCCTTCCAGTCACCTATGAAGATTTTTAGTCAGTCAAGTCGTCAATAAAAGCCATATAGAGCTTTACCAGACAAGTTGATATTTTTCCAATGGAAATTTACCTCATCGCACCCAATGACCTGAAAACATGTGAGAAGCGCTTTGCTACAGATGTATTCAGATATAGTATCTCAGAATTGCTCACTAACCTGTATGAAGGCGATAGCCGGCGTTCTGAGTCTCGAAGTGGAGTCTCCGGCTCTGGAGATCAGATTGTTCCAAGTCTGTTCCACGCAGTGACTGATTTCAGATTTGCCCAGCTGATGGTTGGGAATAAACTCACTTAGAATCGTTCTAAGCAGATTCAGTGATGCAAGAAACACCTGAAATACAACACAGACATACACAGCTGTTACACTACATGCTAAAACTCACATGCAGAGTTATTATTCAATATAGTCACATTTCGTTTTATAATTGATTTCATAAGTTTTCTATTTGCCTACTTAACCTCTTTTTAACTGTGTGTAAGGTTTTAACTGAGTGCAGGGTTACTTTACCTACTTTGTCTTGTTTCTAGTCCAAATACTTAGAAATACTTAAATCAAGAACTTTTTTCTAGACAAGCAAAAAAAAAAATTGTCTAATTATCAGAAATAATAAGTAAAAATGATCTGCCAATGGGATAAGCAAAATAATATTTTAGCTTTAGATAAGATTAAGATAATTAAGATTATTTAGCTTTAAGGAAAAACTCCCTTAATTTTGACATTATTTCAGAAAAAATACTGTATATTTTGCTCTCCTATAAAATGCTTGTTGATTTAAGTCTTTTTAGATAGTCTTGCTTGTTTGTTTTATTTTAGAACTAGAAACAATACACACACGTACATACACACAAAATCAAAGCAAGAAACTTTTTGCACTGTTTGGTTAGTTAGATGTCTCAGAGTTCTTAACTAACATCAGACTTCATTTGGGAGGTCTCGGCCCACCTGTTTGTTTACAATAGTCTTCAGATGGCATTGTTCACACATTTGCAAATGAACTGCACATACCACACTCACACCAAAGTTACTATTAATCGAAACTTTTGTGAGATTTTATGGTGCTTATAAACATGTCTTTTTATATACAATCTTCTTTGTAGCATACAACCAAAAAAAGTCTTGCATATACTATACAAATACATGAAATAGAATTTTAGAACATCACTACTAATATTTCCTCCAAATTTTAGCTAAGGTGCATTTACAGATAGAGTCTCTGTAGCTTTTCCAACAACACATGGTGCAGAGTAACGTCAACAGGTCAGCTAAAGCACACAGTTAAATGCTGTGCTGTGTTGATTTAACTAAATAACCGTGGAGAGAGGGTCACTGGAATGTGTCCAGCAGCGGGCACATTGTTCACACTCTCAGTACAAGCATTTAAAGAGCTTTAGATGAAACTCTGAAAGGCCATGACTTTAACAGTGAGTGATTTATCAGAGGACTGTCAGGAGAATTAAACACAGCTGTCACATTACAACCACAAACATGCAAGGGCCTTTAGAATGCCAAAGGATTAAAGAATATTTCATGTGCATTAAAAAACCTATTTGTAAAACTGCGTAATATACATCATTAAAAATTCATTTTATGCTTAACTTACATTTAATGCTAATATAATATAATATGCATGTTATTTTCCCCAAGCAAAGCTATTGCGAACAGTTAAAAAAACATAGATGGGTTTCACATGTTAATTTTGAATGCTCAATGTGAAGAATATTTCATATATGTGACTGCATGGAGTTATGAAGAAATAAACCTGTACATGACCCAAGTAAAAAAAAAAAAAAAACATGAGAGGTGACATTTTAAACCTGTTAGGGAAATAGTTCACACACATGAAAATTCTCACCCATTTACTCACACTCAAGTTGTTCCAAACATTTAGAACTTTTATTTTTGTAAACTCAGGTTAGGCTGGACAATTAATCAAAAAGAAGTCGAAATCGACATTCAGAACCTATAATCGTATAATAAATCTCATTTTTCCAGGTAAAATTTTTTCCAATTACTTTCCCTACCATGTGTGGAGCCATGTGATCCCATTCTTTTAAGGCTGGTTGCATAACCCTCGCCTTACTTTGCGTTACATTGATGATGATTGGAAGTTGAGCCAGAGATGCCTTGAGATGGCATATTTTCCATTACATTAAATTAATATATACAATAAAATATTTACAGATGTAAGAAATACACTGTTTGAAATATTATTTACAGGATATAAAAGAACTATATTATTTAAAAGAGATGCTGCTTATTTTATACTTTTAATATAAAAAACTGAAAATAATTAGTTTTGTTTCCAAAAGCAAGTTATTTATTTTCATTTTTTTAGCAAAAATTGACTGTTGGTTTAAGGCAATGTCTGCTTTAATTTCAGTTTTTACATGTTTAATAAATTTTCATAGATAGTATGTGTGTTTCCTTTAAGTGTACACCTTCATTCAAAAATCTCTCAGCATCAAGGTTTCTGCAGGTTTAATCAAGTCAAATTTAAGACTTTTTAAGACCCTTTTAAGACCATTATGAATTTAATTTTAGACTAATACATGGCTAAACATCAGTGATTTTTTTCTAATGGTTGGTTGCCACAACTACATAAAAAAAAAAAAAATAAATAAATAATAATAATAATAATAATATAATTATTTCTTAGCGACATACTTTAATAGTCAAAAAAAGACTACTCTAGATTCATACACTTTTTTAATGACAAGTTTAACATTGTTAAAAGTTTATTTATTATTTAGACAATTGCATAAATAATCAAAAATATACATTTGTTGACTTTTGGTCCAAATTGATTGAGTATAATTTATCATGTAAAGTGATATGTTGCTCTGTTATTATCATGAGAAATTGTGTAATTACTTTTAGTTTTCTTTCACTGAATAGGGAAATTAATTAAGAGAAATTGATAAGAATAAAAAAAAAAAAGGCAAACCGCTTGTAAAATGGATCTCTTTGCAATAAAAAAAAAATTCAATATTGAAAAAAAAAAGTTTTATTGAGATTGATTGTTGATGGATGTCGGCTCGATTGGGTAGCTTTACTAGGACAGAGGAAAATTAATAACCGTTTAAAATTATTTAAGACTTACAACACACTATTTCAGAGAATTTAAGACTTTTTAAGGCCTAAAATTTTGTTTTTGAAATTTAGGACATTTTAAGACCCTGTGGGAACCCTGAATGTGCGCACATATTTAATGTACAAAACGTGTCAGTCAAGTTTAGAGTGAATAAATGATGATGAAATATTTGAGTAAACTATCCCTTAAAAAGTACAAAATCAATTCATATTGCCATTTACTCAATCTGCGTGACAATTATAATTCAAGGTATGTTGTAATACCATAAACCGCAAGATTAATATATAAATAAATAGATCAGACTGGTTTAAAATCAACAGATCAGACTGGCCCCGGTAATGTGAGTGCAGGTCAAATATATGCCTCTCAAAAAAAGTACCTGTTTAACTATAAGGATATGCCATAATGAGCCTTACATTTAAAATCGATCCTTAATTGATGGTGATCCAAGAAGTGATTCATTTCTTCCACTTCATACCCACTACTACAAGAAAATCGGTTCAATCGCACTTTCCCTCAAACCCGAAGCTAAGTTCACCCTCAAGAAAGATAAGCCAGTCTTTATACAGTATTTGTTGCTGTATCACTTCTACAGATAATCCACAATACTAGACAGAACACGACACCTGCTAAACAGTCACGACTATCAGTCATGCTGATGGTGCCGTTCTGTCTTTGGCCTGAAACTCAACTTAAAAAAGGCAACATGAGAGAAATTAGACAGACAGAGCAAGAGAAAGAAAGAGTAGGAGAGGCCAACAAACAAAAGGTAGAGGCGATAAAAATCAAAGAAAAAGACTAAAGGCTAAAATAAAGTGAGAGCTCTCGTACTGATGACACTTTATCTGTGAGGGCCTTCTTGCAGAGGAACACAGCTGCTCTTGTCATGCTCCGCAGTTCTGCTTTTGAGCTTCCAGACGGGACCTCCATCAGTTTCTTGCGGACTGCCAGCAAAGCATCCTCTCTGTAGGACCATGTCTTGGAATAGGCTCCTGCCACCTAACAGACACAAGAGAAAGAAAGTGAGGATCACATTCCAGAATAACAGAATCCCCCTAGCTGACCTTTTCACCTATGTTAGAGTTTGCAGAGTGCTGTGAGACTGTAAACAACAGCTATGCATGGCCTTCTCAGCTAGTTGTTAAATAGCATGAAAAGGAAGTTGCAATAGATCTTTACTTTACTGTGTGACATATCCAAGTGAAATTGATTCTCAAACATCAACAAAACTTTTATAGACATTGTTAATCATGAATTGATTGGATTTCAAGATTGCTATAATTTGCAAGATCTCATTTAAGAGACAGTTTGCTAGTAGAGAGACCTTATTATTCAAACCTATTGTAACCAATGACTTCCGTAGCATTAGTTACACATAGTTTTTCCTACTTTGGATGTCAATGGGTATCAGTTTCCAACATTCTTCAAAACACCTCCTATTGTGTTTATCAAAACAATAGAACTAAAACTGGTTTGGAACAAGTCAAGGATGAGTAAATGTTCAGAATTTTTGGGTGACCTATTAAAGATTATGGGCCCTATCATACACCCGGCGCAATGCGATGAAATTGTTGTTTGCTAGTTTCAGCTTGTCGCAAGAGTCGTTTTGACGTTTTGCAGCACGTTGTTTAAATAGCAAATGCATTTGTGCTCATATGTGCGTCCATAGGCGTTCTGATCTAAAAAAAAAGGAGGCGTGTTGAGGTGCATTGCTGGTGCGTTGCTATTTTGGGGAACTATAATAGACTGTTCAATAAACCAGATCAAAGCAGGCCTATAGTCCAGCGCAGAGCGCGTTAGTTGTGCACCTCGCTTACACACTGCTTAATACACACATTTAGTACCGCAATACACAAATATCTTTACATATGACAAAAAAATTAAAGGATTAAAATATTACAAAACATATTATTATTTAGCCTACATTAATATAAAAACCACTTTCATGCCTTCATCTCGGGGGACTTTTTTCAGTATTATTTATTATATGCATATTTATATTTGCTTTATTAAAAACAAGCTTAAATTTGCCCACCTGTCAGGTTTAAGACCATATGGGGCATAGAAGGTGTATTTGGAAATAACACCGTTTTTTTATCACACTTCATTATTATTGTTTATTTTTTCGTTTGTTGGAAATTAAAACTAAATTTAATAGTTTTGAAACAAATCTTTGCGCTTAAACTAAATTATGTATAGGCTAATGGATGTCTGTGCGAACAACACGTGAAAGTAAAGGATGAGGAGGCTCGTTTACTCTCATTCTCGCCTGTAGATGCTCTATTTTACAGTTTTCTTACTAGTGAATCGCTCAGTTTTTCCACTTACAAAGTCTGCCATGTAAATAGCAAATGCGCTATGCCACGACGCAAATGACTCTTAAAGAGAATGGGAGATGAGACTCTGATTGGTTCATTCTCAAAACACACCTATAACTGATTAAGTGAATAAGCTCAACCCTGCTAGACCATGCACCATGGCGCAAAGCAGATTTTTCCGTCCTTAAAATTGCAAAAGTGGATTCTGACACGCTCTTAATGCTTTTTTGCCCTGCGCCTTGGACTTTGCACCTGGATCGTCAAAATAGAGCCCCATGTCTCAAATACAAACTATTTACTGTCACCTCCCCTTGTGCCAGTAAAGTAATCATGAGAAGAAAGGTATCATTAAAAGAGGTGGTTTTAATAAAAAACACAAATGTATGTGAACATAAATGTGTTGCATCTGTGTGCACAAATAAATTAACTTTAGCACCACAAGTACCACAAAAAAATAAAACTGCTTAATTTTGTTTTAATAGTGTTTTAAGAGTCATGATCCTAAAAATTAACAATCTGCAATGAATTACCAAAACAAATAAGTAAAATCGTTTGAATTACCTAAACGATTTTTTGCCAAAGTCATAAACAACGGCTTTTACAAATTTGAGATTTAGATCAGTATATTTTGTGATTTAGACCAGTTGTCTTAAATAATAATGATAAAATCATTCAACTGGGAGATGTGAATATTGCATGTCTCACCAGACTCTCTCCATATATTTCAATGGGCAGACTGGCCTCTCTCTGAGCTTTTTCTGTGAGCTCTTCTGGTTGTCCTGATGCCCGAGGGCTACGTGGAGAGGCTGTGTCTGCCAGAGGAAGTATCTCATCAAGCTCACTGACTGACTGATCACTCAACCTGTTCCTGAGAGTTGGCAAAGGCCTCTCGTCATAAGGAAGAGAATTAATCTGTGAAAACACACATGCACACTCATAATGATTAATTTATATGAGGTCCAAACACTTTTTTTCTTTTAAATTAGACATCCAAATCCTTCCCAGCTTCTTTAACTCACGTGAATAATAATTATAACACAAGTGATGTTGAGTAGTTCTTAAAATGCTAGCAATTTGTTACATGCATAAATACTTTGTCATTATAAACTGCAAAGAAATAATATCTGACTGTCATATAAACCCCCTGAAAGGTCTCTTTTGTGCTGAAGTGACAAACACACCTGTCATCCCATAATTGTCCAGCACAAACTGTGTTCTCATCTTACATGTTATTTCAAGGTTATTAAGCAGAATGGCCAGCACCAAAACAACAATGAAAGCCAAAGTGATCAAGGTGCACTAATAAATCCTTAAAGGAATAGTTCATCCAAAAATGAAATTTCAGTCTCCATTTACTCAACTATGATTTGTCACGAACCAGTTTGAGCTTTTTTTCTATTAGAGCTAAACATTGACTTCTAAAGTATTTATGACCGGTTACCAGTTTCTAACATTCTTCAAAATATCTTTAAAAAGAAACTCAATGGTGAGCAAATACAAGAATATTCATTTTTGGAAGAACTATCCTTTAACAATTTGAATACATATGCTCTTTATGGTTGCATTGCCAAATTTGATCAGTTTAATGAATTCTTGCAGAACAAAAAAGCAAGTCTTTAAATAGAAATATCATTTTGATTTGAGCAAGAGAGTCTTTCAATTCAAATAATTTGTTGTTGATGCTAACATGTTTTTTTTTTTTAGATCTTTTTATTAAATGGTAAAACATAAAACTCTCAGGCTAATGCAGATCCCTGACACACATGTTAAACCACACACTTGCACAAATAATAAATCTACAAAGAGCCTTGTGTCTGTGAAGATAGAGTTTGAATATTGTGCTGGAGAAGAGTAGAGCTACACACAAGGAAAGAAAGAGAGAGTGTTTTTCATTAACGCAAATAACCCTTTATGGGGTGTATGGCAGAAAGAAGAACCCTTAAAAGTAGTATCTGTGGTAATGTAAAAGAACCGGGGGAAAAACAAAATATGCACTGGATGATATTTTCATATTCTGCTATGGTTGTTTATTTATTTTTTATTTATTTATTGCCACATCAGCAACTTATGGCTATTTCGTGGCAAAATGGAAATACATGTGCAGAGTTACTGAAGTTTGTCCTGACCGCTTGCGGTTCTTTTTTAGTTACTTCTTTGGTTTGGTGCGTTAATCTGATCGTTACTATTATTCAAAAGAAGGTAATGATTCGCACTCAATTGCTTCATACTGTTTTTATTTTTACTTTTTCTCACAATGAGGAAGGCTTTGTGCCGAAACGTCTGTTTGTCTGTTATCACCCGTAAAATGTAAGAAAAAGTAAAAATAAAAACAGTATGAAGCAATTGAGTGCGAATCATTACCTTCTTTTGAATAAAAATGGAAATACATAAAATATTACATGATAAAAACTAATTTATATTACAATAAAAAAGTTATTTAGACAAGTATATAAAATATAAATAGATAAAATTCACACAAGTTAAACATGATTTGTCAGTTCAATTTTTGATCATTTTAAATTCTTCCTGGTGGTACCTTTTTAAAAATGTCCATCAAAGTACTCTCCTTAAAAAAATGTTGTATAATGGTATTAAAACGTACACATTCCAACAAAATATGTTTTAAGGTTAGAGCAGCCTGGCAGTGCTACCGTATGGCTGTTACTTTGGCATACACTGACACTTACATCAATCTTGGAGACGTGAGGAGGGGTGAAGGGGGTTGAGGGGATGGTATGCTTGGGACTAGTTGTTTTTGAAGTGTCCTGCTCATCTGTGTCCTTCACAGGTCCTTGTCTCTTCTTTCTATGTGTGTCAGGTGGATGAGGCATGTGTTTCTGTGTCCCCACTCGTGGAGAGAGAAATCCAGAGTCAGAAAGTCCAGACATTCTGTGTATCTGAAAGAACAGGAAAAAAGGTCACATTTAGGGATGAAAATGTTAAGAACTGATGATTTGTTGATGTTTAAGCTGTCTTACATTTAAGACAGCTAGTCACACAAAAACAGAGCTCTCTATAATAACTGTCCACATCATTTATTTTCTGTTGTATAAACATCTCTCTAGCTTCAGATGATTAAGAAGCAAGCAGCTGATCTCAGAACAACCAGCACAGTCATTATTCAGCAAGGAAACTGCTATATCAGAGTACTAATCTTACTGGAGCTGGGCCCTCACGACACAACAGTTGCATTATTCATTCAGAAAATCAAATTAAAGGTAAAGTTCATGCAAAAAAAAACATAATATTCACTAACTATTTGAACACTGGCATATGTAAGTTTTTTTACACACACACCTTATGTTTATTTAATAAAATGGTAAAAAAAATATTGCTACAATATTATTACACTTAAGTAAAACACTGAAATACTACTTTAATAATGTTTCTTATATTAATATATTTTAAAATATAAAGCTTAATTAACAGAAGTCATTACAGACTTCAGTGTCATGAGATCTTCAGAAATTATATTAATAATCCAAATTGGTGCTCAGGAAACGTTTCTTGTCATTATCTATATTGAAAAGCAATACCATGCTTAATATTTCTGTAGAAATCTTCATCTTCAAAAGACATTTCAGTAAGTTTCTAAAACTGTAATCATTCTTACTACAAAATCTGTAATATTATACATTCCAACAGGAATTTGCATGCTTTGAATTTTGCATGAGAAGAAAAAATGTGTTTATTAAGTTGGTCACACAAACTCATACTTAAAACTAGGCATGGGTGGATAACCGTGTTCAAGGTATACAGCGGTTAGGAAAAGTCTTTCTCCAGCAGAAAATATCTCCAAACAAGCCGTTTTAAATTGTAAAGAAATCTGTGTTTTTGAAACAAATGAGGACAGCAGAAGTCAATGATTCATTTAAATTATTTAGCCTGACATGTTTACTGTTCCAAAATATTATAAATATTTCCCAAATTAAAATATACCGTGTACAAAGGGGAAAAGGCTTTTGTTTGTCACCCAGACATTTTAAAAAGGGCATCCATTAGAGCAGTAATGTCAATAACGTGATGCCGTGAAACTGTGATATTTATATCCAAGGTTATCACCGTCAGAATCTCATACCGGCCCATGCCTACTTAAAACTGCTTTGTTTGAAGTTGTTCCTTATACATTTTTGACATTAGTGACAATGGCCCTCTTTGCTTACAAAGCATCACTGGAATTTCACTACTGTCACCACACCTTTAGTGTCTTTCTGTCACTTTTGTTCACACATACTGAAACCCAACATTATTTAGATGGCTAAATTGATGGGTGCATGTATACCTGACTGATGTCCAGCAGGTTGTGGATCTCCAGCTGATGGTAGACTGCGAGTCTGTAAGCATCCATTTGTTCCTTTTTCTGCTTGGCTGTGTCATAGTCCTCTCGTTCTATTGCACTGAGTTTCTCTACATCATACCGGCCCAACCGTTCGCCCACCTACACAAAAACAGAAAAAAATACAAAAGAAAAGAGCTTATTTGAGCTTTAAAGAAGACATTTGACTTGCCAAAAAATTACTGCCAGGCTATATAACAACTGCGGTTTTATTTAAATATCCCTTTCAAGTTAATATGTCCAAAGTTCAACAAAGTACATCCAAATAAAGAACTTTCAAACAAAACAAGGCTAATATAATTACCTTTTGCAGGTCAGCAATAGCTTGTTTGAGTTCTTTGGCCGAATCAAATCTTTCCTCTCGAACCATGACCTGTTTTTTTTGGTCTAGCAGGCGAATGATATGGGCCACCTCAGGGTCCTGATACATGTCAAAGGCCAAGTCATCCAGCGGCGAGATGAATTCACATTTATAACTTGAGAGCCTGCAAGATGATAAGAGTAAACACACAAGAAACGTAGAGGACACATTGCACTTATTTATTGTAAAGATTTTACCCTGTGTAAGTGCCATCCAATGAGGAACTGTACTGGCTGCTGTTCAGAAATTGATCAATCAGATGATCTCTGCTTAGCTGGAACAAACACAAGAAAATTAATATTTAATTAAACAGTTAAAGCAAATACACTATTCCTCCAGTTGAATTTCTTTTTATATTTAGAAAGCATGACAATGTTTATTTTATTAAGCAAGGGTTTGTTAAATTGACCAAATGTAACAAAACTATATTATTATAAACAATTTCTTTCAAAAAAATTAATTATTTAATTCTAAAAGTATTATATATAGCTGTATATATAAAATATAATGCTTTATATATCTATATATCACAATATCTATTTTTTATTGTACGATATATTGTACCAAAATGTATCACGGTAAACAATGTTATGGTAATTAAGACAATTTCTGCCACTTATTTTACAACGCCAGAATGACAATATAACAGTATCAGAATACAAGCACTCTCTTTCAAAGAACACATATTTTTTCATTATTAAGAATTTTACATTTACATACATTTACATTTAATCATTAAGCAGACACTTTTGTCCAAGGCAGCTTACAATGGAGTGTATGCACAGCTACTGTTTTTCAGCTAATGATAAACTTCAGGTGAAAGATTAATGTGACTATTTTCAAGTTCATAAGATTCCATTTACAGCATCAATGTTGTAATGTAATTAAATAGACTTAAGCATTTATTTAGTTGTTCAAACATAAAATAAACTGTCATATTTCAAATACATGGCAGGGGAAAATGGAATTTAATGCAGTGCTTCTAATCCTTTCTGAAACCCACTTCATATCGTATATCTATCAGGCTGTGAAGATCACTGATTTTTTTAAGAAATCAGACCTTAAACATGGCAATTTTATAATGGAAAGACCAGAATGGCTGAGGCTGGCTGGTTGGCTGAAATTAAATGTCCATATGCATATAAACCCCATTAAGGAGGCATTCAGCGATAATACAAAGTAACAGTTATACAAAGTAACTTGTTTGTGCTCAAAGAATTTAGTGCTAAAGTCAGAGTGTTTTTTAATTTAAATTTTTTAGAGAAAGAGGAAGGAAGAGAGAAAGTGCTTCTACATGTGGTCTTGGTTTTATTCACCAGGGTTAAAGTGTTCTCGGAAGAGATGGGTTTCTAGTTCTCGTTTGAAGGATACTAGTGAATTTGCAGTACGTGTGGGAAATTTTAACAATTTAATAATTAGGCATGAGAATCACATTGAAAAAAAGTTACATCATGAATAAAAATAATAAATTGTAACAAAAAAGTGCAAGGTAACAATGGTATTTAGATAAATACTATAATACTTAAGAGTAAATGCTGACACTGACATCTCCAATAGAGATTGGCTGAAATGACTAAGGTTGCGCAAACAGCTAAAATGTTGCTATTGCATGGATGTTTATGCATTGACTTTTATGCATGGGCGAAATATATAGCATCACCAAAAATATTTAGGTCATGTGTGTGTGCTGTGTGATAAGTCAGTATATTGATTACCATGACAGGCCTAGTTAAAAACTGTAAAAATATTAACTATCATTACAGAAATAATAAACTAAATACACTGAAAGATCAAAGGCTAATTTGAATATTGCAATAACAATGTTCAGTTTTACAGAATTAGAGACTTCTTAAAGGATTTAAGTTCTCAAAAGGGCAAATTTTGACTAGAATAACCTAAATATGCATCACATCCTTTGAATCAAATGTCTTTTGGCTATTAATCTCTACCCAACAAACAAAGGTTAAATATCTTGATTTCTCCCTGTGAACCAAAACGTATTATCACCGGAGTCCTGGATAACACAAAGAGACTCTAAACTGGACAGAGAGAGAGAAGGATTAGAGATTAACAATGCAGAGATTGTTAGTAAGGTGGGAGGGGATGAGAGAGAGAGGAAGTCATGGAGAATAAAAAAGGGGGGGGGAGACAAGGTGAACGTAAGAGGAGAAAGAGAGCATGAGAAAAAGAGAAGGGGGAGAGAGTGAACTGGAGATGGGGGAAGGCTGATGCGGATATATTGATGAGTGATCTGATTTGAAGCTCTGCTGTGCTTATGGAGCTCAGACTCACATTACACACATCCACATTCCACCACTGAGCACAAGCCATTAGACCTCCTTAAGAACAACAGCATATGGAAAAAATGCCTGTCGGGTACTACTGATGTACTAACTAAAATGTGAGACATTTAAACCTCAAACCACAAAATGAATTTGATGCGTCCCAGAAAATATATTAAATAAATTGACGCTGCTCCATCTAGCTATTGGTATTTTTTAATAATAATTGTTTTCCTGAAAATTTATTTGCATATTAGAATATCACTTGCAATGGCCACAGCATGTTGAACTGGAATTAAAACTGGTAAAACGGCAGGTAAGAATTTAATTAGTTCAAAACAAACTTAAAAACTATTTTTTTTTCTTTGAATATTTTAAGTTTATTTATACATTCATAATAGTTAACACCACACCACATAATATAAGCTTAACATAGTTTTATATTTTCCTCATACATTAGTAAATAACCTCCACCAAAATGAATACTTAGAACATCAAAGGATAATTCATAATTCAATTTAATTATTTGTTAAACAGGATTGTTTAAATAATTACATTCTTATATATATATATATATATATATATAAACTAAGTATATTTTAAAAATATGTAATGTATAGGGCACATTTCACACAAATTAATTATTTAAAAAATTATTAATTGATATTAAAAATATTATTTAATGCTATTTAAATTCTACTTCCTCAAATATATATTTTTAAATCAACAATTTTGTTGAGCCTTAATCTGAACTCAGGAGCTAAACCAAAAATCTGATACAACCACTGACAAAATGATACAAGTTAAATTTATTTGTGCATGCAATGAGTAAAAAGTGTCTAAAAACAACAAATTCTGTTTAAAACAACAATTTGGCAACTGACAAACAAATGATGACTGCTCTGAACTAAATCTGAGTGAATCCTGTTTGACAGTAAACCAACGCCACCTGGGGGATAAGGTGAGAATATTTCCATAAACAAATGACTATTACTTACTGTTGTTCCAATGTCACTTCCATCTATAGGGTCACCCAAAATATTTAGAGCCACCAACGCAACCTACAATATAGAAAAGAATGTGAGAAGACATCCTTATATTTTACAATAAACAAAGGCATTCCAATTGCCCACATAAACCAGTTTGTACCTGATTGTAGACATTGTATTGATTAACATGGTTTCTGTGAAAGGTAAGCTTCAGGAAAGACCCAACAGCATCAACATGAACTGACTTCAGCTCTCTGGCTCTGAACCCAGTCTTCTCATTGTCAGAGAGAGAAACATACCTGGAAAAGGCAACTCATTCGTTTCAGTGATATTTCAGCAAGATGTCTTTCTTAATGTGTGATTAAATGTTATATAATTAATATACCCTAACTGTTGAGATTGACCAAAATAAAAAAGAGCAGTGATGCTTAGTTCTTAGCTCACCCCAGTCTATGGAGACTGTGAGCCTGCTGGGCTGAGTTGGACTCAGGCAGCATGTCTCCAACATGGAACTCCACCTTGGACGGGATGAAGTACTGATGGGCCAGGAGCTGGAGTTTCCTGATGCGGCATCTCTCGGCCAACTGCAGAATTATTTCCTGAGGGAATGGACAAAACCTACACACAATAGATACAACATTAAAGTAAATACCACTTTAATTAATAACCAGCTATTATGGCAATAATTAACAGCTCATCAAAAAGCTTTTATATTTACAAAGACTTAAAATAATTTATCCTAATTGTAAAAGCATCATTTTAAAATATAAAAATTGGTTCCTATTTTTTTCCAAAAGAACCTTATTTTAACATTAACACACAAACACTGTTTGACAAACGGCAAAGAAACAAAGAAAGAGCAAGATTTAAAGGATTAAAGTGACAATAAAAAAATAATTAATTATTTAAAATTAAAATAAAAAATTGCAGACAATAAAACAAGGCTCTGTTTTTATAAAGAAGTTTGTGAATATGGAGTGTTCTGCGTATTTTAACATGAATACACTGTATTACAAGCATACACTTCGGTTTTGAAAAACGCAACATATTTGTTTTTTCGGGCAGCAGTTTAATATTTACAACAGTCCATGAAAGCTCAGATTAACTTATGTACTGTCTGAACAAAAGCTGCAGACAGTCTGAATGAAAATGTAAATACTGTAAAGAAGACATTTTACTTTCTATGGAATACAAAGAAAAAAATAAAATGGAAATGCCATAAAAAAAACTCAAATATTTACTAAACGCTTTTTAATTCCAGTAATCAAATATACAGTCGATGATAATAAACATGTGAAACTACCTGGATATAATAATGTAATAATCTTTCTGAAATTATATCATGGTTTATAATCAAACTGGTATTTCTTTCATTCCTTCCAGACTTTAAACTTGTGTGAGCTTTCAGCTTTGTAATTTGTGATCCCTCATAAATCATGTTGGGTATCGCTACACCTGCCTGGGTTGAGAATATAAAATATATCCTGACAAACGAAATATAAAGTACTTTAACCTAATAGATCTCCAGCCACTGACGGTGGGCGCATGGACCATCAGCTTTTTGGCATTGTAGTTTCCTTCATGACCAGACCAGCTGATCACAGAGAAGCCTATCTTATGAGGCATCCCAGTCCTGAGCTCTGATGGGGACAAACACAACATGATCTTTAATATCCCAAAGCATTCCAGACACACTGAATTAACCTGGCAATCTAGACAAAATTCTTTATTGTGGTAAGTTACATTCCTTTACATGCTACAAATAAGCCCTTTTGATACAGTTATATGAAAAATATAATTATCTTTGGGCTGAGATAAAGAATAATCTAAAAAAAAAACTAACGACAACGAACTTTATTAAGAGAATACACCTTATTTACATAGCATTTGTCCTTCTTAAACATGCTGCATGAAGTTGCCACGTTAATTAGTAGCTACCTGTTGTACGTTAATACTTATTTCAGTCTACCCTTACATATTGCACATTGTGCTTATAGCTTTGCTGCATATTAAGATAGACCTTAATCGAAATTGATTGGTATGTAAAGAGTTTAGCATTAGCGTGCAATCGGGCTAACGTTAACCAAACACTAACACATTACGCCAACAACTCCTCCAAAACAGCACTTAGGATCTTAACGTTACCCACAAACTAAACGTTAGCCAGATACAATTCAGAGCGATTAATTATTAGCAGTTTAAACATTTTCTATTTAGCACATGAAATTACAAAGTCGTTTACCCAAATATAGCAGTTGCCCACATTCATCTCCATAACCACCGTTTGACAACTGTGGCATGTGCGCATGCGCAGGTTATTTCGATCGTTCTAGACTGAATCCGCTGTTTCTGAACAAATCTTTAGGATGAATGAATCGTTCTCGTTCACGTCTTTACGCAGCACTTTTGTTAACCAAAAAGTCTACTCTGTTTGAAGAACGTTTATGCAGTGAAATATTCTGAACGGTATTAAATATTGTTTTATTAGTTATAATAATAATAATAATAATATCCAAAAACTGAAATTCCGAAATACAACGGAACCTTTTTTGTGGTATGTTAAGCGATTCCTTTGAACAAAGAGATTCAAAAGATTCGAGCCACACGGGTGAATCAAAACTAAACTAGTTTGTGTCATGGAGTATGGGTGGATGCTGGTACTTGTAGTTCTTTTTAAAAATAAGTCTTTTACAAATGGGGTTATTACACTAATACGACAATGTGTACAGTTTAACAATAAAGGCTAAATTTCTAAAAGAAAAACTTGCGTATTGAGTCAATTAAAACGTAATTTGAAATGATAAACTCTAGTTATCTTATCGAGTTCTTCTTCCGGGTTTTAAGTTATCCAAGTTCCGGGTTACGTTGGACAGCATGGCTGAAGAAAATAGCTCTCAGAATGTTTGGCCAGAAATAGAAAAGGCAGAGAAGGAGAACCGGCGTGAGTTGGTGCTTCAGGGTTCAGCGGTTGACAAAAAGATCCAGAGTAGCGGCGGACTTCATGCGGGACTTTATTCCCTCTCGCTCCTGAACTACCTGGAGGTCAGTCAGTGTCCCAGTTTACATGAAATCCACGAGAACATCAGAAACCTGTCTCATCTACAGAGTCTGATCCTCTGCAGGAACAAGCTCACTTCCGTGCCTAAAAGCATCGGCCACCTGAAGGCGGTCAAAGTGCTGGATTTGTCCGTGAATCAGCTGCAGGCTCTGCCGGAGGAGATATGTGCTCTGACCGAGCTCAACACACTAAATGTCAGCTGTAACAGCCTCACTGCTCTGCCTGACGGTCTCAGCAAGTGTGTGAAGCTCGCCAGTATCAATGTGTCCAAAAATGAGCTTTCACGGCTCCCAGAAGACCTGTGGTGTTCTGGCCTGGAGCTCCTCAGCAGCATTATTGCATCAGAAAACGCGATTGAAGAGCTGAGCAGTGAGATTCAGAACCTGCCTTCACTGAAGGTGAGAGAACAGAATAAAATACTGAAATTCCTTGATTTTATGCTGTATTTAAATTTAACATGTAGAGTTAACATAAATATAATCAGGTTAAGTGTATTATGCTATCAAATAAATAAATATTGTCTATTTTCATGGAATTATGAGTATTGTGTTTGTTGAAATATTTGTTTGTTTATTAAAAATGACATTCTTTGATTGGTCAAAGTATTTTGGACTTTTTAAATTAGTTTGGCACAAATGGCTTTAATTTTAATAGAAAATTTTTCTATTTGTAATTTTGATTACTTTGAATAATCAGTTATTATTTGTTTGAAAGTCTTTGGCAAATTAAATCAGTAAAGTTAAAGCTGATTCAGTAAAAGTTTATATTAAAATTATAATCACATTATTTTTAAGTGAAGAAAATATAAAGAATTTAGGTTGGCAGTTGGCTATTATGTCCTTAAATATTGTTGATAGAAAATTTTGGGAAAAGGTTAGTAGTTAGACTAGGGCTGGGCGATATGGCCTAAAATCGTAATCTCGAATAAATTAATAATTTAATTTTATCACGATTAACGAACGATTATTTTATTATTTATTTTTTTGCCCTCATAGTTCATTTACAAGTTTTGTACATTAGGTATACTCGCATATTAAAAGGGAGAGATTTACCAGATTTTAAAATAGTTGAAGGAAACACACATTATCTGCTGTCTATGATTGTTTATTGAACATCAACATTGAACAACTGACATTAAAGCACACATTGCCTGAAACCAACAGTCACGTTTTTCTTATAAAAAAAAAAGTAAAAATAAATAACTTGCACTTTTGGAAATAAAATTATTTATTTTCAATGTTTTTCAAATGAAAAGTTGTAAATAAGCTGTATCTTTTCTAAGTAAAATAACTCGTATTGTATATCATGTAAAGAATATTTTAAAAAGTGCATTTCTTGAATCATTTGTAAATAAATATTTTAATGTAAATAATAATTTTATCTTAATGGAAAATATGCCGTCTCTGGTGCAGCTTACAATCATCATCAATGTAGTTCGAACGTGCCTGCACAAAGGCTGCACCAGACCATACCCATGCATTCGACATAGAAGTATTAAGTAGCATTAACAGAGCAGGGTCACTGCTCCACACGCGATAGGGAAAATCATTGAAAAAACTGACCTGCAATAATTTGATCGATTGTAGGTTCTGAATGTCGATTTCGATTACTTTTCAATAATTGTTTAGCCCTAAGTTACAATTTATATGCGTGATAAATATGCATAATCTAAAAATTATTCTGTTCTTGAACGTCAATCTATATTTGTTTTTACTTGCACTCTCTCATACATCTCTCTCTCTCTCTCCATCCTCAGGTTTTGGATCTCTCCAACAACAAGCTCCAGGAGCTTCCAGCAGAATTGGCTGACTGCCCCAAATTGAAAGAGACTAATTTTAAAGGCAACAAACTGAAGGACAAGAGGCTTGAGAAGATGGTAAATGGCTGCCCGACCAAATCAGTGCTGGATTATCTCAGAGCGGGAGGGAGAGGAAAAGGGAAAGGCAAACAGCAGGACGGAGAGGTGAGCGAGAAGGTTGACAGTGGTCGTAACGCCTCCAAAAAGAAAAGTGCCGCGAAACAGAAAAGCAAAAAAGAGGAAGAGGATGTGGATGAGCTCAATCAGATGGTTGTGAGAATTCTGCACATTTCAGAATCACCTACAGCCGTCACGGTGAAAGTTTCTGCAGCAGTCAAAGATGTCCGACCATACATTGTGTGCTGCATTGTGAAAGGCATGAACCTCAGACAAGGAAATTCACTTAAGAGGTTTTTAGTTGCTCAGGTAACAAAAAGTCTCAAGGAATATCTATCTGTCTGTTTATTTAATAAAATTAAAACAGGTGTAAAATTAAAGTTCCATAATTATTTCTGTATTGCTATTCTGTCTGCAGACCAAACTCCATGATGAGATTTGTGCCAAAAGGACAACAGCAACCATTGCAACACATGACCTGGGCTTGCTAAAGTATCCTCTGCTGTATGATGCTAGGCCACCAGATACACTGAAGGTATATAAAAGTTTTCTAATTTAATTGTATTTCTATTTACGTTTATAAAATATCCTTAAATCAACATAATTAAATGGTCTTGACTTGGTGGTCTTGTTTTTTGGCATTACACAAATCAATCAGAACAACTCCACTAGTTGCATAACAGTCAAACAATGCAGCAGCAATGAATGTTTAATAACCTTTGTCGATACGTTTTTTTATCAATGGAGGGAATCTGGTTTCAAAGCCACCAGCTGACTGACACAGAGAACTCCCATAATCCTCAGTTTTTAATTATAAATGAACAGTCCTTTTCTCGCTGTTGTTTGTTTTGTGTTGACAGTGAATTCAGCACCTCACTAAGAGGCCCCATGCAGTAAGACAATAGGATGTGTTATATTGCTTCATTCCCATAATTGATGGCTTCATTTATTCGCCAGAGAAGAAGAGAATTGAGCAATAGGCTAAGATGCAATTAACAGAATTTTGTGTATTTGTCTAAGGGCCATTCTACCTAATGGGTGCTATTTTTGTGTATAAATATGCATGAAAATGACCTCAAAGCACCTTGAACTATCAAGAAAAGTATCCTGCACATTCATTCCACAGAAAATGTTACATTTTTTATTTAGATTTTTTTTTTAAACTATGTTAATAAAAGCATTTTATGCATGTCCACTATCTCAAATTCAATATTTTGAGATTAAATATGACATATGATGCAAATCATTTGTGTTATATTATTGTATACTTTTATATTTCATTTGAGATTCAAATATAAATCTTGCAACATTTGGGACTTCCGAAAGCAATGAAAAGACCAAAAATTTATCTCATTATCTTTATCATTATCATATTAGGTGAAATGGCCCTCAAGGCACTAGAAAGTCACACTGTTGTGGAAGTAATTAATAAAATACAGGGTTCATACGGTCAGGAAAGCCTGGAAAAGTTCATGGAATTTTGACATGGCATTTTCCAGGCCTGGAAAAGTTTTGGAAAATCAGAAAACTCGCAAAGTTTTGGAAAAGTCGTGGAGAACAGATATCTGCATACTTGAATATAGGTTAGTTGTCTACTGCTTTTCTGTCCTTGGCCAATCACATAGTCTGACATTATTAGTGCGGTGTAAACATTATCTAAATAAATGTTACATAGATATAAATATAAATTGGGCAATGGGTGGCACAATCGCCTCATTTGAAACAGCTAACAGCAAGAAGGTCGCTGTTTCAAGCCTCAGCTGGGGTATTTCTGTGTGGAGTTTGCATGTTCTCCCTGTGTTGGCTTGGTTTTCCTCGGGGTGCTCCGGTTTTCCCCACAGTCCAAACACATGCGATACAGGTGAATTGAGTGAGCTAAAATTGTCCGTTGTGTGTGTGTGTGTGTGTGCGCGTGTGTGTGTGAATGAGTATGTGTGTATGGATGTTTCCTAGTGATTGGTTGCGGCTGCTGTATGCGGGCATCTGCTGTGTAAAACATATGCTTGATAAGTTGGCGGTTCATTTAGCTGTGGCGACCCCAGATTAATAAAGGGATTTAGCCAGAAAAATGAATGAATGAATGAATAAATAAATAAAAATTGAAACAAAGTAGATTGTTGCATCTTGTATGATAAGCTATAATAGATTTTATCATGTATTATTTTGTACCACGCATATATAAACATTGCATAAAACATTTTTTGTCATGAAAATTTACTTGAAAGTCTTGGAAAAGTCATGGAATTTTAGTAGTTAAAATGTATATGACTATGAACCCTGAATATAAAACTGACTGGGTTGAGATCTGGTATGTGGAGGACATTTGAGTGTAGTGAACTCATTGTCATATTCAAGTAATCAGTTTGAGATGATTTGAGCATTGTGACATGATGTGATCCTGCTGGAATGTAGCATTACAGTATCCATCCACTGTGGTCAAAACACCAACCTGATTTCACCAAGTAAAATATGTTTCTGGATTAACACTATTGTTGATCCAGGAACAAAATTCCAATCAGAATGATACGTTTACAGTTTATGTTTGACTTAGTTTAAGTTTAGACTTGCGGTTAGATTTCTGCACTTCTACATGACTGTTTCCAGCTATTATTCCCCTCAGATTTTGGGAATAATTTACAATTATGGTTGTATTTAGGGGTAGGGATTACATTTTAGAATAAATATGATGTTCCAGGATCAACATAGATGTTAATCCAGGATCGCATCATACTTGCCAAAATCATGATGTGCGGGGTCAAAAAGGGATGAACATCAACCAGTACCCATGTAGGCTGTTGTAATTCAAAAAAGCTCAGATGCTACTAAAAAGGGACCTAAACTGTGCAAAGAAGACACCATTAGACCACCAACACCCTTAAAGGGATTAAACATAGTTTTTTCCTATTGACCACAAAAGAAAATCCGCTTGTTAAGTCATGACGTATGAAATACTGTTTCCTGGTCCAAGCCGCTGCTTATTTGAATTGAGACAATATTCGTCTATGGCCACTTTTTAATCATATTACAAATTAAAGAGAATTGTATATACAATTATGGAGCACATAACAGTATCTGGACTTATTAGTTATTAGTTGCTTCACAAACACCTAATTTTGAACAATTTATAAAAAATTAATCACATTTTGCCCATCGGATATTAGGCATGGGTATTTATATTGGGATCGTGATTTTCGAAAGTATTACAGTGCTTTTTAAACATTTATTATTACCATTTGATGAGTCTCCCTATACAGTTTGAAAAAGCGATTGGACCCGGACGCTGCTTTGCAAGACGTCACACTTAACCAGCTGATCATTTGAAAAATGCTGCTAGCTGGCACTCATAGTCATTTTTTTTCCTAGTCGGAAGTCGATGGATTCCAGCAACCAGCATTCTGCAAAAAAAACTTCTTTTGTGTTCAACAGAAGAAAAGAATAAAGCTTTAAAACCACATGAGGAGAATAAATTATTATCTACAGCATAAGCTATCTCTTTTACCATTGATAGAAGGTAGGATGGATCCACATCCACACTTATATTTTTTATGCCAAATTCTGACCCTACCATCTGAATTCTTCAGCAGAAATTTAAATCTGTTAAACCAGACAACATTTTACAAAGTTCTGTTGTCAAATTTTGTGAGGCTGTCAGAATAGTAGATGCAATTTCCTGTTTTTAGCTGACAGTGGTTGCACCTGATGTGGTTTTTGTCTGTTGTAGCACATCGCGTTCTCTAAAACTCTTACCGTTCAGAGATTTACTTTTTTTTTAAATCAAGCCACACTCAAAATGTGCAGCTCATGCAAATGAGCTATAGACATGCTCTTTCATGTGTCACGTTTTTTGTTTCCTTGATGTTAATTGTATTACATTCTGTAGGTCCCAGTATGATAAAATAATAATATATTTTATGTCTACTTTTATCCTGATTAAGAAATAAATGCAATTTTAGCAGAATCATTACCACAATAGAAACACACCCTACACAGTAATATATATTTGTTTTTGAAAAAAATGTTAATGTAGTCATGCATAACTTGTGTTTTTATTTTGAAAAAATGTGTAGATCATTCCTCTGGGTCGTAAGGAGGTGAAGGCAGTTGATCTTCTGAGGCAACTTCAACAGGAAGCACACGAACAGAGAAAACAGAAAAAGCGGCAAAACGTTTCAGGACTCCACAAGTAAGAGAACACAAAAAAGCATAACACCGATTAATCACTAGAGGGCACAATCTGTTAAAGAAATGCTAAAGGTCTTGTTCAAAATTTAATTTAATAAAGTTTCCAACTGCTTTCCTATGACA